>NC_056744.1:1216519856-1216809856 GCF_019279795.1 Protopterus annectens
GTTTATAGCCGTTACTAACTTTTATTAGCATTTGTTCGTGTTTTATTGTTGATCCTTCATCAATTCCCAAGAATTTATACACTCCCTCTTGCTCAAATTACTTTATATCACATTCCTGTCCCAAACTGATACTTTCTTGGTGCTGCAGTTTTGCTTCTTTAAATTTACTTTTCCACATTTATCAAGACCAAATGACATTCTTATATCTGAAAGAGTTTTGACAACTTGCAGTTGTGCTTTCAGTTCCTCATCTGATGAACTATACAGTTTTAAATTATCCACAAAAAGAAGATGAGAAGTCTTCACACTGGAATATCCTCTTTGGATTTTTTCCCTGGAATAATAATTTGTCTTTTATCACGGTTTAACTGCAAAGTGGTTTAGCACTGTTTCATGTTCACTGTAATGTAATCGATCAGAGAAGGGTGCATCTTATACATTTTTAAGCACTCATTTATCCATGAATGTGGAATACTGTCAATTGCTTTTCTGTAGTCTATCCATGCCCTACTTAGATTCTTCCCCATTTTACAGTTCTTCATTATGATGTTATTTAACAACAAATGATCCTTTGTTCCATATAACTTTCTTTTATTACCATTTTGTTCTATTGCCATGATTGAGTTTTCTTTTAAATGACTATAAACTCTGTCGGCATCAAATCCAGTGTATAGTTTACAGGTTGTTGGAAGGCAAGTTATTGGTCTGTAGTTTTTGGGTAGCTTGCACTTTTGCTCTTAAATAGGAGCATTATTTTTCCTGCTGTTAACAAACTAAATAGTTCTTACTCATGGCTAAATCTTCATGTAAAGATGTTAGTGCTTTAAGCCAGTACTTAGGTACTGCGTCTGGGCCTGGGATTTTCCAATTTAGAGCTTTTCTTAACTTTGTTTCAATATCTCTAGCTGCTACTTCATCCCATTTCATATCCTGTACCTTTAAACTTCTTATTCCTTCTTTTACTTCTTCTATCCATTTAGCATCTTTGTTATGTTCCACAGGATCTTCATAGATATTTCTCCAAAATGTGTATATTTCTTTCTTTGCAGGTGTTCCAATTCTTTTTGCCATGTTTCCCAATTCTCTATAAAACTTTTTTGGGTCAACAAACTGCTTATTTTGTACTTTTCCTTTATATTTATCTGCATGCCTTCTAAGTTTTTCTGCTGTGCTGATATTTTTAGTTTATTATTTGTGATAGTGTATGATAGATCTGACGCTGTGCGTTGCTTTTATCATGTCTATCTTTCTGAGGTATTTTTGTTGCTCTTTTCCCTCTTCTATAATCTTCTAACAGTAACACCTCTTGTCTTAATTGCTTTATAGTTTTCTCTATTCGATACTTCCATGATGTCATTTGATTTCTCCCCTTCCTTTCTCTTATTGCCCTGTATTTCTATGGTAAGATTTTATCTGCTATTAATTTAGCTGCACAATAATATATCCTATTTCCTTCTGTTATATCGCATGAATCTCTATCAACAATCTAAATTACTGTGCTCATTTGTTTTATCAAACATTTAACATTTGGGGTTTTATTAACTCTCTGTTAGTTTCTTTCATTAATCTTAGTGTGTCTGTTAGTCTCTATTAGATCAAGCAGCTCTTCTCTTACATCATTTTCATCTATACTGAGGGCACTTGCTTTGTTCTCCATTTCCTCTGAGCATTCTACAGAAAGTTCCAGAGCATCATCATATGCCACATTCGCTTCAGTTTCATCTTGTGTCATCTGTTGCCCTTTCATATGGGAACTCACTGGCCTATCACTCCACAATACTGACTATGTCAGAGTTGCCGCAGCTTCCTGTTCCTTCCCTTGCTGTGCAACTCCAGCTGAACTTTTGTACTGGTTTCCTGCGGAAAGTTCCAAAGTATCTTCATATGGCAACTGATCAGATGTTTCCTGCTCCACTGATTTCTCCTTAATTTGGGGATCCATTGCTCTATCCTGCTGTGATATTATCAAAATTAGATCTTCTATACTAAATCCTTCACTTTATAGGTACTCCATAACCTCATTTTCTATTTCTTTAACTTCTCCATTACTAATCCTCTTTTCTACTTTTCCTTGTTCTTTTCTTATTTTTTTTCTATTTTTCTATACCCAGATGCCGTTACCTGTATTTCAAATATCTCTGGTGCTGCTGTTTTTGCATTGATTAGTTTTGCTTTCTCCTTTGCATAAATATTGCTCCATATTAAATCTTTTTCACTTTCCCATGTCCATATTTCTTCTTCAAATGTCTCCTGCTTCTCCTATTTCTCCTAACTTGGGGACTCATTGTTCCATCATGCTGTGACGTAACCTGTGTTAGACTTTCTACACTAAATCCTTCACATTGCAGGTACTCCATAACTTCAGCGTCTATTTTTTAACTTCTACTTTACTAATCCTCTGCCAGGAAAGAGCACTACAGATGCGATGTTTGCTCTGAGAGTGTTGATGGAGAAGTACAGAGAAGGTCAGAAGGAGTTGCATTGTGTCTTTCTGGATTTAGAGAAAGCATATGACAGGGTGCCTAGAGAGGAGTTGTGGTATTGTATGAGGAAGTCGGGAGTGTCAGAGAAGTATGTAAGAGTGGTACAGGATATGTACAAGGGTAGTGTGACAGTGGTGAGGTCTGCGGTGGGAGTGATGGATGCGTTTAAGGTGGAGGTGGGATTACATCAAGGATCAGCTCTGAGCTCTTTCTTATTTGCAGTGGTGATGGACAGGTTGACAGATGAGATCAGACAGGAGTCCCCGTGGACTATGATGTTTGCAGATGACATTGTGATCTGTAGTGAGAGTAGGGAACAGGTGGAGGAGACCCTGGAGAGGTGGCGAATGTAAATAAATTTAAGTACTTGGGATCAGCAGTTCAGAGTAATGGTGAGTGTGGAAGAGAGGTGAAGAAGAGAGTACAGGCAGGATGGAGTGGGTGGAGAAGAGTGTCAGGAGTGATTTGTGATAGATGAGTACCAGTAAGAGTGAAAGGGGAAGGTCTACAAGAGGGTAGTGAGACCAGCTATGTTATACGGGTTGGAGACAGTGGCATTGACAAAAAGGCAGGAGTCAGAGCTTGACATGGCAGAGTTGAAGATGTTAAGATTTGCACTGGGTGTGACGATGATGGACAGGATTGGGAATAAGTATATTAGAGGGTCAGCCCAGGTTGGAAGGTTTGGAGACAAAGCCAGAGAGGCAAGATTACGTTGGTTTGGACATGTGCTGAGGAGGGATGCAGAGTATATTGGGAAAAAGATGCTAAGGATGAAGCTGCCAGGTAACAGGAAAAGGGGAAGGCCTAAGATAAGGTTTATGGATGTGCTGAGAGAAGACGTGCAGGTGGTTTGTGTGACAGAGCAAGATGCAGAGGACAGGAAGAAATGGAAACAGTTGATCTACTGTGGCGACCCCTGACGGGAGCAGCCAAAGAAGAAGAAGACTTTACTAATCCTCTGTTCTACAATCATTTTTGTGATCTTATTTATTTGTATTGTGAAATGTTCCATATCTATATGTCTTTGCCTGTATTTCTCTTTGAATATATTTGGGACTGTTTTTTTACTATTGATTAATTTGGCTTTTTCCTTGGCATAAATATTTCACAATATTAGATCTCTCTTTCTTTCCCATGTCCATATTTCTTTTTTATATCTTCCAAAAATCTCTAGATTTTGTTCTTAATATTTTTGCACTTCCTCAGTTGCTTTTTTCCAAATGGCCCAAGGTTTCTTGATCTGTGTAATGTTTTTCATAAATATTTTGTGTTATGAACACACATTTTAATTTGTGTAAGTATTTTTCTTTCCTCTAATTTCTCTCTTAATATTTTTTATATCTTCTGTCTGAAAATCCCGGGCTTCTTGCATACTAGTAACAATATATAATGTTTCTATTATCCTCAGTATTCCACTCCATTATCTTTATGGCTCTTTTCTGGCCTAGTATTTTTTATGATTTTTGTTGACTACTACTTCCTTCTACAACAGGACCCCTGGTCCTGGCCTAACCCATTGTAGGAATGTTTCCATGTCTTGAGGATTCTACACTGTCACTTTTTTCCATTCCTGGCACCAGTACACCTATCAGGCTACCTTTCTTATTTTTTAAACTGCTACTGTCCATGATATAAGCTATATTAAATACAGTCTATATATCAGTGTCGTCTTGGTGTGATTTTGTGAAAAACAGGGTCCATCTTATGAAGCTACTCATCAAGACTTGAGGATGAATTCAATTCCAGCATAACTATTCTCCATTGTAGCTGATTTATCATCTCTGCATTTGAACCCCACTGTTCTGGTGCCTATGTCTCTGACAGACAGAGGCTGTCAGTAAATCACCCCTATATAAATCAAATTTGTGCATCACATATGGGTTGCTTGGCTAAGCTTACAAGGGCCCTAGTGGTTGTTAGCCTAGTATACAGCTATGAACCTATGAAACTCGCTAAGACCTTGATGAGTGTGGAATATAGAAGTAAGGTTGTGTGCGTATGTTTTAACAGCAGACACCCACACATGGGTTCTAGTATGGCTAGTCAAAGATGGTGATGATGTAGCAAAGTCAGTTGTAAGTATTTATGTGTGTTTGTTTTATGGGAAGAGTTGATTTCCATGGACCTTTGTCAGGCTCAGCCCAGGACTGGTGTTTGCTCAGAGTCACACAGTTAGGCAATGGTAGCTGATGACAGAAAACAACTTGATAACAGCAACTTAATCCTCTAAGCTAACTGCCAGACATGTTATGTTATGTTGAAATTAAGCATCTTGAATAAATAACTCAACAGCTATTTTGTGTGGTTAGGGTTGTTGTTTGTGTAACCTAAAAAAATAAAACCTAAGATCACCGCAGCAGATAAAAAAGAAAAAAAAAACTCCATGTCATGGTAGTTTTCAGCAAAACACCTAACTCTGACTGAAGGCAGTATTTTTCAGTCAAACAGGCCCAAAATCTACATTTTTGGTCAGATGATCTATGACCTACTTAGAGGCTATCTCTGCTTGACTTACAAAGCCATGTCTGACCCAGCTCTGTTAGAAATGCTACATCTAAAGAAATCCCAATCCCCCCGCACCACATGCTCCAGAGACCTCATCCTCATTACCACAATTAACAGAACATGCTGGAGGGACAGGTTCATAATCCAGAGACTGCCCATGCTATGCACATACATGTCAAACAAAGCACCTTGCTGGCCCTCTTCAAGACCAATCTTGATGAGTGGATGGGAAACAGAAAATTCACCCCGGGGATCACTCCAGTGGCTTTACTCGATAGAGGCACTGGGAATTAAGGTCGGGTGGCACAATGCCAGGGTAATCCTATGGGCTAGGCTTGTAAAGGCCTGAGGACCATTAGCCTAGTACACACCTATGAACCTATGAACCAGTCATACTAATTCCCAATACATGGCTACAGAAGAAAGGCAGCCATCTGAATAAGCCCAGATCATACTGATAGCTGTGGCTGGGAAAGGTATGTCTACATACAATGAGAATCATATACAGCAGCAGGAAAATTTGTATGGGCTGCTACGGATGCTTTCCACCCTGCAGAAAGACACTGTAGCTGTCATCAGTGTCCATTTGTAACTAACATATATATGCTGGAATATGGTAGTAAGTGTGTACAGCAATAGAAGGGCAGATGAAAAAAGTACTTGGTCATAGTCTTATGCAGTGCAGTAGGGAGTCATATGAAAGAAACTTCACAATTCCATGTGCCTGGCCAAAAATCATGTGGTGCTACAAAACATGGCAAGGGATGTAGTAGGTAATACAATGACAGGAATGCATACTAAATACCAGCATCAGTAAAACAGACAAGTAGACATGACTTGCATATGGATAAAATCAAGAAAGTTGACACAACTGAGTGCTAAAACAAATAAGAGGTACATTTAAATGACTTCTTTATTGACATTGAGATAAGAATGCTAATAATCATAGTGAAAATCTATAATATCTGTCAAACAGCTGGCTATGACTTACTGATAAAACCTTTAAATGCCGCATATCCACAAAACAAACAGCACCAGAATTACCTATTCTAAAGACTTAAATCTTGCCTGTGATATAAATAGGACCTGCTGGAGAGATAGGTATGTATCCCAGAGACTACCCAACCTATGGAACAGGCTCCCCATCCATGTGAAGCAGAGTTCCTCCATAACCCAATTCAAGTGCAACTTGGAAAATTTAATGGGGAACAGGAAATTCATCCCTGGTTTAGCACCTACGTCTCTAATGGACACAGGCAACCTGTAATTGGTTCATCTCCCAGGCCCCAGATTGTAAATGCTTCATTTTCCAAGCCCCTGCTTACACTTATCAAGGGTATCAGAACATGTCAGAGGTTTGGGATGCATGGCTAGGCTTAAAAATCCATTGTGGTTGTTAGCCTAGTAAACACCTATTTGCATATGAACCTATGAACATACAACTAAACTCAATCCACATTCCAGCTTCCCTTGGCAAAGAATGCTGTTACTGGTATTCCAACACTTCCTATACTATGGAACAAAAAGTTAACAGTGACAGTGAGCATATCCTCAAATACCTTGAAACTACAACCAGACTTCTAGTGCAATACGACCTTCCCTGCACTGTATATATAGCCACATGATCCATTTCACGCATCTGGTCTGGAAAAGAATTCAAGAGGCTACAGTAGGTCATTGTAGCTGTAACAGCTGATACTCTGGTACTTCTTCTTACCTCTAAGACAACTGCCACATACAACATCCTGGGTAAATGTCTTCAAATGCCCCATACAACACCCTCTGAAAAATTTCTTGCATGTGTATTTGCAATGTTAGAGTGGCCTTCGAAGGGATATCACTTTAGAAACCTGCAGTTCTGCTATTAAAATTCCAGATGCAAGCTCAGTTAACTATCATCCAGTGATCAAGTTTGTGGCTTAGCCAATAAATCCTGCTCAAATGCCAGCTGTGTGTTCATAACTTAGTGCAAGGCATACATAATTACTTGAATGGCAAACTCAGATGTTGCATGTTCCTCCCAGAAATCTCATAGACTGATTGCACAGGAAGGAGCTGAAGTCAGACATCATGAGGATACATTTTATGCCAAGAGGTAATTGAAATGCCAAAAACAGTGACATAGACAGCACAATAAATGCCGTCAGCATGAATTGAAAAACACAATGGGCCAGATTTACTAAAGCTTGCATGGAGTTGTAGAGTAGTGTAAGACGTCAAACAGGCAATATGTCTGCCGTGCGATCCAGGAACAGCCGGCAGGGGCGTGCACGAGAGCTGCTAAAGCTACTTTTGCACGGACAGTGTCATGGTATGCAAATTACCTCATCTGCTGCTGAAAGCGATGCAAATGAGGTAAATTTGCAATTCTGGAAACAATAACCTGTCCGTGGAAGATTAGTGTTATCTGCAGAAATGTACTCAGTTGGTAACGGAGTACCGTTCTGCAAATAGCTAAACAGAGCTATGACAGCTCCAAATAAAGGATGCATACAGTTGAGGAGGCATGCCAATGGCCAAATATAAGGCCAATGGCATTTATAAATGTTTAAAAATATAAAATTCTAACTTTCTTTCCACGATCTCCGATGTTTAAGCATAGCGCAACACTGCGCAAATGTGCAGCGCTTTAAAAAACAAGAAAATAATTTAAAAATAGCCAAAAATAGGCATTTTCACTTAAAAGCTTATCCTGCCATGCAGGTGAAAGGCAGGCTGAAGACAACATGGCCACTGAGTAGTGGTTGCTAAGGGGGGGGAGCTCAGTGTGAGAGATGTAACCATGCATTAGTAGGCAATCCTATGCAAATGAGGATAAGGATACTGAATCCCAATTTTCTCCAGCATGTGAGCCATGTCCCAAGAGTGTAAGAGTAGCAGTAGGTGAGTAGTAGAGTAGAATATAGGTGACATCATGAGGGGGTTGTGTCAGAAAGGCTGTAAGCTAATTGGAGCACAGTGGCTTGTGTTTGCCCTGAGTTGCTCAGGATTGCAAGAGGCGTGCCTACAGTTGTCCTATCTGAAAACCTGAAACCAAAGGTGCACACTGTTAAAAGATCGGAAATTTCTTGTAAACATGCACACAGCGTGTGTTCGCATTTGCACTTGTTTGCGCGGTGCTGCCTTGGGTGGAAACAGAAAGGCAAAAGGAAGGAAAATAAGTAGTAGGAAGTTAACCAAGGAGAACTAGCAGAACTGCCAGGTGAAATATATCAGAATCAGCCAATTACACAGGCAGCAGACTATCTCACCCCAGCCCAGCACTTTAAACTCTGCAAACAGCATCCCCCCCCCCTGTTTTTTCTGCAACACTACAGTATACAAAGAGGGAAAGCTTAAAAAGCTTAAGTCAGACAAAATGTTAGGGGCTGCTCTTGCTATCATAAACCAACATGTGCAAGGTGCTGAGGGTGGTGATGTTGTGAATGCTGCTGAGCAACTGACAGTGAGGAGACAGAGAAGAGTGCACAGACCCAGGGTAACCTACCAGGGGTTACATGAGCTGGAGATATTGGAGCGCTGTAGGGTGGACAGAGACCTCCTGCAGCAAATTGTTGAGCTGTGCCAGCCACGCCTCACACACAGAACCAACAGAGGGGAACCCATCCCAGTGGATACCAAGGTATGTGTTGGCATAAGAATACTAGCTACAGGTACCTTCCAGAGACCAACTGGTGATATGATGGGGATTTCACAGGCATCAGCATCCAGGGTACTCCACCAGTTCCTGGATGCCATGTTAGCACATGTTGATGACCACGTATATTTCCCCAATTCCCATGAGGCATTGGCCAGCAATATGCATCTTTTCCACCAAATAGCAGAATACCCTGAGGTAGCGGGTGTAATAGACTGCACGCACATACACATCAAAGCACCACCCGGTGAGCGGGGTAGAGTCTACATCAACTGCAAGGGCTTCCCCTCCATCAACTGCCAGGTCATGTGCGATGCCCAGGGCATAATAATGAATGTGTGTGCTGGCTGCCCTGGAAGCTATTACGATTCCCACATCTGGCATCTGACGCAGCTGTACCACAAATTTGCCAATGGGGACACCCCTGATGGTCACCTAGTGGGGGATGCTGGATACGCACTGGAGCCGTGGCTGATGACACCCATCAAAAATGCACACACATCTGAACAAGAACTCCATAATGAGGCACACGCACAAACAAGAAACATAATTGAGTGTGTGTTTGGGATGCTCAAGTCATGGTTCTGGTGCCTGGACACATCTGGTGAAGCCTTGCAGTACTCACCAACTACATGTACCCAAATTGTTATGGTATGTGCTATGCTACACAATATGATCCTGCTGAAACATTTGCAGCAGGAACAGCATGGGGCAGGACCAATCAGCCCCCCACCATTGCCAAGGCCTGCACAGGCACAGCATGACTCAGAGGAGGAACAACCTGAGCCTGCCCCAGTATGCAGAAGGAGGCGTGCCCAGTATGCCCTGGCCTTGGCAAAGAGGCAATGCATAGCACATACACTGACTCAGTAGGAACCCTGGAAATGACACCTCTCGCTGACTTGCACATACAGTAAAAGGGATGCCTAACTTGACACTACCTGTTTTCAAACATGTATAGGGAGTGTACTATGTGCATCCGACATAGGCAGCCCTGCAGCACCACCTGAGGCATGAGTGCCCTATTTTAAGCAATACAAAGCACTGCTATGCACATTTTACCAGTACTGAGCATATTTAAATACAACTGCATGTAGCTGCGCAACGTCGGGCATTGTCGGGCAACGTTGAGCAACGTTGGGCAAAGTTGGGCAAAGTCGAGCGAAGTCAGGTAAATACGCTCACACCTGCTTTACTGTTCCTTAACCAGTCAAGTCTGCCCAGCAGGAAAATAAAAAGCAGTGACAGGGCTCGAACTCAGGATACTGTGCACTATAGTCACAATACTGAACCAGTAAGCCATGATAGCATTTCACTGGCACAGACACAACTTAAGTCACTCACACATACCAGTTGGGGGGGGGTCACATACCTAACAGTCACAGCCAGCAGGACAATTGTAGACAAACACAAACACAAACAAATGCTGTATCATGCCCTCTGAAGAGGCAAATGAGTAACCTCCCCCCAGGCCTATGAAGACAGATAACAGCAGGCCAGGCAGTGTGATATGGGTTGGGTAGGCTATGAAGTCACAAACTAACATGCTTGTAATTGGAAGCTAAGGTCTGTAGTACAGTGGTATGCCTCAAGCCAGTACGATAGGCAACAGTACAGACTGAAATGGAGTACCTGACATAGCAGTGCAGGCCTAGCAAATATGTATAAGTGTCAGGTGTGCCCCTCATCCTATGTATACCCACAGTAACAATCAGGTGTGCTCCCCCGGGTAGAAATGTACAAATAATAGCTGTCCCCCCGTATGTAGAAATGTTGATAAGTCTATGCAAATTGACTCATGGAAGACCTGCAGGCACAGCATGCTTCCTGTTGATGTACAACACAAAGGTGAGCCCTGAAGTAAAAAACAACTTGATTTTTCACACACATATAGTGTATATGCCCATAGTGGGCATGCTCACACACGTAAACAAATTTACCAAATTTCAGTCAGCAACATACTGAAAGGTCATACTGGGCATGCTCACACACTTAGGCCATGTCTGAGTACAGCAGTGGGCCACACATATCTGGCAATTGCAGTTCTTACTCCAGACACTTGTCACTATTCACCAATCCTGCCTTGCGCACACAGTGATATGAAAACAGACCCATATAATATATTGGACCCCTGTCATAAGCAAACTATGTACTACAAGTACTTAAGTTGTTCAAAGAAAGTGAAAATCCAAAGAAGATCATTACATCTCCGATCAGTATAATCAAGAACAATGAGCACTCCTAACATTATCCAAGCCATGTTCTGGAAAAAATATTGCCAAATAGTCCATAGAGAACCATGAAGCTTTCTTTCGTTATGTCATAAATATCAATGTAAACTCATATATGTTCTGAGTCAGTGCAAAGAGTAAATGAATACATGTACATGACTGACATTGCCAACATCTTGTCAGACAGGTTCATATATATTTACCCCCCTCTCACTGACAAAAGGGCCCATTACCATACCTGGAGATTGTGAAAACCCAGAAATCACATATACAATGGTTAAACAGCTCTATCCAAACCTAAAAACACGGCGTCTATGGGATGACATGGTTTCCCTGGCTGTGTCATATGTGAACTCCAAAACAAACAGACCCTGCATCTGAACAGTCTGCTGAGACTCACCCTCTGTACAGGATATGAAACTGTTGAATGGGTTACAGCAACGTTAGGCACACTCGACCACGGGAACTATTGTCTTATAAGCCTAATAAGCCTGATCTGCAAGGCCATGGAGTCCATCATTATGGAACTCATAAACAGAGCTATTGGGAGCCTACAAACACCCAACCCTACCCATTTTGGTTTGGTCAGGGGCAGATCATGGTTCCTAAACTTGCTAGACAGTTTTCAAGGCAGTTACCCAGGACACACATCAATAAAATGAGCTATACACAGCCTACATAGACCTTGAAAAGCCCTTTTCCAACATCCCACACACACATGTCATATCCACAAAATCAACAATCTGTGCATAAACACGCATGTCATCTGATGGATTGCCAACTGGGGCACAGATAGATCCCACAATGTAAGAATTGTGATCTCCCTGTTGGACTGTAAGCTGGTAACAACTGCTGTTCCCCATGGCTCAGTCCTGGGATCCCTCCTGTCTGGTGTATACTTTTCAGAAATACAGTCAATCACATGAGGGCTATGATTAGCAAAGTTTGTGGATGACTGCAAAAAGGTTGTCATAATCGATGTTTGGGACAACAGAGACATCCTTAAAAAGGGTATCACTCAGACAGATGTGGTGTCAAAATTATGGCCTCGAGCTACAGTCATACAAATACCACATAGGTGCCAACACCCTAAATATGGAGGTAATAATAAGGGATCTATGGACATGTGGATAGTCATCTCTACTTCCAGAAACACATTCACAAAGTGGTTAGAAAATCATGCTGTGTGTTCCCACAAATTGACAAGGTCTTTGCATATAGGTCAAAGGAGGTTCCCTGTACTCATCAGTCATCAGACCCATCAGAGAGTATCACAGCACACTTGCGATGAATCTGACTAGGCACCTTCATCAGCTGGAAAGACCACTGAAGTACCTCAACAAGAGGATTACTGGCCTCAAACAGTTGCCCCATGCCGCAAGACTGAATTTAACTCAATCTGTACTCTGTTGCATACTGTCTACTCAGGCGATCTCTGCCCAACAGACAGGTCCATGTCCAATGCAGAACTGATGTACATGCGCTATCTGAAGTAAACCCAAGCTTACTGTGCCACATGCTCTTGGAATATCATCATCACAACAATAAACAGAATATGTTGGAGGGATACATTACTAACTCACAGACTTCCCTTGCTTTGGAACAGGCTCCCAACCTACATTAAGCTGAGTCCCTCAATGACACTCTTCCAGAGGAGCCTTGATTAGTGTATTTGAAACTGAACTGTCACACCATGGATCACTTCATCAGCTCTACTACACAGAGGCCTAGGGAACTAGCCCCATGTGTGATGATAGCTGCACACTCTGGCCATACTAATATACGCCTTCAGGCAGATAGCCTATTACCTACCTATGTACCTATATATATGTAGGGGGAACACAGTATAATAAGCCAAAGATGGATGGGCAGAGATGTGTGTAAGAGGGTGACCATGACAGGGAGCCATCCAGGACTGTCCCACCCAGCACACATCCCAATGGCACAAAAAACATGAGGTGCACATCTCACCCAATGTACATAACAGCCACCAGTATCTGTAAGCATTACAGTGTATGTGGTCCATGTGCCTGCTGTACAACATGACTGTATAATGAAGTACACATCTACTATCTGTAGACATGTACCTGTCACATAGGTTCATAGGTATGTAGTAGACTATCTTCACAAAGGCATATATTAGCCTGGGCAAGTTGTGCAGCTTTCACCACCCCATTAGGTAGTGTCCTATGCCCTAGTTCTAATAGTTAGTACTCTAAGCCCCTTTCTAGTGGGGCTGCTGATGTGATGCCTGGCGTGAATTGTCTGTTTCCCATCCACTCATCAAGGTTCCTATTGAAAAGTGTCAGCGAGGGGCTCTGTCTGATGTACATTGGGACTCTGTTCCACAGTAAGGCAAGTGTCTAGGATGGTACTCTATCCCACCAGCATGTTGTATTCATTGTTGTGATTAGGTTCATATCCCTGGAGTGTGTAGTGTGACTCAGTTTTGTTATCCGTAGATGGAGTATGTTCAACAGTTATGTGTTGGACATGGCTCTGTATGTTAGGTAGAGTGTGCCTCTGAGTAGGCGGTATGCAACAGAGAACAGATTTAGTTTTACCAGTTATGTTGCATAACACAACTGTTTGAGGCCAGTAATCCTCTTGGTGAGGTACCTCTGTGGTCTCTACAGCTGCTGGATATGCTTAGTCAAGTACATCCAAAATGGTGCATTGTACTCAATGATGGGTCTGATGACTTAAGAGTAGAGGGCCACCACTACCTCTTTTGATCCTGATGCAAACCCTTTGTTGATTAGATGGGCCACATAGGATTTCCTAATCACTTTGGCAACATGGTTGTCAAAGGAAAGATGACTATCTACTTGTGTCCCCAGATCCCTTATTACCTTGTCAGTTTTTAGGGGGAAACACCTATGTGGTAGTTTGTGGGTACTTTGTTTTCACCAAAGGGGATTACTATGCGTTCTTCCACATTGAGCTTGAGGCCATGATTCTGACACCACACATCGGTCTCATAGAGTCCCTTCTGGAGAATATTTGTGTCATCCAGGGAATCTATTATGGCAAACAGTTTACAGTTCCCAGCAAACTTAGTCAATCACAACCCTCCTGTGTTGGCATGTACTTTTGAGAAGTCTATACCAAACAGGAGGGACCACAGGACTGAGCCCTGGGGGGCACCAGTTGTTACCGGTGTAGAGTCTGACATGTAGCCAGCAACTCTTAATTTGTGGGATCTGTCTGTGAGCCAGTTTGCAATCCATCTTGTGATTTATGGATTCATGCCCAGGTTGGTGAGTTCATCTATGATACCTGACT
The DNA here is from genome assembly GCF_019279795.1 of Protopterus annectens. Taxonomy (NCBI): domain Eukaryota; kingdom Metazoa; phylum Chordata; order Ceratodontiformes; family Protopteridae; genus Protopterus; species Protopterus annectens. Next base: position 1,216,534,001 of record NC_056744.1, read on the forward strand.
GGGGAATGGTGTCAAAGGCCTTAGCGAGGTATAGGTAGGCTGTGTGGAGCTCATTTCAATCATCTGTAGCCTGAGTAACTGTCTCAAAGAAATCCACCCAGTTCAGGAGGCATGATCTGCATTTGATGAAGCCAGACTGGATGTGCTCAACTGTGTGAAGGTTCCCAATGTCTTTATTGTTGACTTCTATTATGATTGGCTCCATTGCCTTGCAGATCAGACTCGTCAGGCTCATAGAGCATGAATGCCAAGGGTCTTTTGTGGCCCCACCCCTGTGGAGTGGGAAGAACATTGCTGTGCAATATTCTTTGGGTACATATCCTGTAGAGAGGATGTAGAGAGAGGTGTAGGTATCCTTGATGAATATGGATACATCCCCACCCTATGTGCTATGATCATAAGCTAATTACCCTACATATCCACATTCTGCCCCCACCCCCCATTAAGGAAACCATGTTAAAAAATTCTCCAAAGCCAACTTCATGCTTCTTAAGACAGAAGTGGTGAACTTCAGGACACCCATGCAGATGTACAATACAGTTACGACTACTGAATCCTACACAATTGCACTTTATAAGCACTTACATGAATGCATGGATCGTGCTATCCAAAACAGAACCAAGACGCTATCCTTCAAGAAAAGGAAGCCAATCTGGTGGTCCCCTGCCATAAACCAACTGTACAACAGAAGAAAAAAACTGTTGCAAAAGAGGGTAAAATCCCATGAATGGAGGAGCTCCCTGGTCAGCCTCAGTAAGAAGCTGCGATTCCTGATAAAATCCTCCAAAGCTAGTTATGAAAAAAAATCTCCACTGATTCTAAAGACAGCCACAAAGCATTCTATAGCTATGTCAAGAATCTCAATGGCAACACTCAGATCTGCTCTGAGTTACAGCACAATGGCACTAAATATACAGACCCAACTGATATTGCCAACATCCTGGCAGATAGGATCAGTGCTAACTTTACCCCACTTTCACCCATGAAAGAGCCCATCTCTATACCAGAAGAACTCAAAGTTGCTGTCATCACGGCTGCACAGGTAAAAACCACACTCTCCAAAGCCAGGAACACAGCATCCATGGGACCAGACAACATCCCAGGCTGCGTTCTACATGAACTACAGAACGAACTGGCACCACACCTAAGTACCATGTTCAGTCATAGCCTCACCTCAGGCTTTGTGCCTGCTGAATGGCGCACAGCGGCGGTTATCCCACTACACAAGAGGGAGCCACCAAGGACCCCGGAACTAGCTTCCCATTAGCCTGATGAGCCTGGTCTGCAAGGCCATGGAACGTATCATCATGGAACTTATAAACAAAGACATTGGTAATCTCCAAACTCTGGACCACAATCAGTTTTTGTTTGTAAAAGGCAGATCATGTCTCCTAAACCTGACAGACTTCTTTGAAGCAGTCCCCAAAGCTGTAGACAAGGGTAAGGTGGTTCACACAGCCTATCTAGATCTTGCCAAGGCTTTTGGCACCATCCCCCACTCTGGAATTATAGATAAACTCACTAAACTAGGTATAAATTCCTATGTCGCAAGATGAGTTGCCAATTGGCTCACTGACAGAACCCACACTGTGAAAGTAGCAGACTCCAAATCTGACTTCAGACCAGTGACAAGTGGAGTACCACAGAGTTCAGTCCTATGTCCTGTCCTGTTTGGTATCTACTTCCCTGAAGTACAGGCTAATGAAGTTCCCAGATGACTGCAAACTAGGAGCCATAATCGAAACTACTAACGATGTGAACATCCTACAAAAGGGCCTCACTGAGACAGATGCCTGGTGTCAAAGCCATGGCCTCAAGCTCAATGCCAAAAAGTGCATTGTCATCCCCTTTGGTAAAAACTCTGTACCCATGAACTACAACATAGGCAATAGTATACTTAACACTGAAAGTGTGATAAGAGACCTTGGGACACAGGTGGACAGTAGTCTCTCCTTTGATAATCACATTGACACAGTCATCAGGAAATCCTTCTACGTGGCACACCTCATCACAAAAGGTTTCTCATGCAGGAAAAAAGAGGTCATTGTTCCCCTCTACTCATCACTCATTAGATCCATTATAGAGTACAACGCCCCTTTTGGTATGTACCTCACAAAACATCTACAACAACTGGAAAGCCCACAGAAATACCTCACAAAGAGGATTACTGGCCTCAAATACATGCCCTACACAGACCATCTCAAAACACTCCAGCTTTACTCTGTCGCATATCGCCCACTCAGAGATGATCTCTGCCTAACATACAAGGCTATGTCAAACACAGAGCTGTTGGACATGCTCCACTTAAAGAAATCCCAATCCCTCCGAGCTTCGGCCCCAAAACCCAGACCGAAATACAAAAGGAGGGGGTGTATCCATTTTCATAAAGGATACCCACACCTCCAGGTTAGTGGCACAGGACGAGGCCTCGGAGACCATCCAAGTGCAACTAACAGTGGGCAAAGCTGCTTATCAGATCATAGCCTGATACAGATCACATACCTTGACTCAGGACTCTCACTCAGCATTCCTGAGAACACTGGAAAATTTAAAGTTCCTACCAAACACCATGATATTAGGAGATTTCAACTACCCAAACATTGACTGGGAGAATTACTCAAGTACAAACTCCTTTGACCAACGCTTCCTAGAGTTTATAAACACAAACGCCCTGGAACAGCTGGTCACCACGCCCACTAGAGGTGACAACATACTGGACCTGATCATCACCAACATGGGGGATCAGTGTTCCACACCAGAGGTAAACCCCTCGCTGGTAAGATCAGATCATAAAGTAATCACACTGGACATCCACATCCCGACCCCACCCCCAGTCAAGGAAACCACTGTGAAAAACTTTTCAAAAGCAAACTTCACACTTCTCAAGACCGAAGTGGAAAGTTTCAAAGCCCCCTTGCTAGAGGATAATGCTATCCAATCCACAGAATCCTTTACAAGTGCATTCTATGAGCATCTACAGGGATGCATGGATCAAACCATCCCAAGTAAAACCAAGACTCACTCCTCCAAAATGGTCCTCAGCCATAAATAAGCTATACAACAGACGGAGGAAACTACTACATGATAGAGCAAAATTCCAAAAAGGAAAGGCATCACTGATCATTATTAGCAAGAAACTATGATCGCTCATAAAATAATCTAAGGCCAGTTTCTAAAGAAAAATAGGCAAGGAATCTAAAGATAACCACAAAGCCTTCTTTAGCTATATCAAAAATTTAGGTGGCAACTCTCAGATATGCTCTGAGCTATTGCAAAATTGCAAAAAATACACTGAACCAACTGACATTGCCAACATTCTGGTGGACAAGTTCAGTGCAAACTTCACCCCCCCTCACCCCCAAAAAGGCCCATGTCCATCCCAGAAGAATGCAGAGCCCCAGACATCACAGACATGCAGAGAAATACAGCCCTCTCCAAAGCTAAGAACACAGCATCAATGGGACCGGATGGTGTCCCAGGCTGCGTCTTACACGAGCTCCAAAAGGAACTAAACCCTCACCTAAATTCACTGTTCAGACTCAGCCTTACCACAGACTATGTACCCAAAGAATGGCATACAGCAACAGTCATCCCACTCCACAAAGGTGGTGCCACAACAGAACCTGGGAACTATCACCCTATAAGCCTGACCAGCCTGGTCTGCAAAGCTATGGAGCAAATTATCATGGAACTCATAAACAGAGACATTGGGAACCTCCAGACACTGGACCCTACCCAATTTGGCTTTGTTAAAGGCAGATCCTGCCTCCTAAACCTAGCTGACTTCTTTGAAACAGTTACCAAGGCCATAGATGAAGGAAAGGTAGTCCACACAGCCTACCTGGACCTCGCTAAGGCCTTCGATACCATTCTCCACTCTGGCATCATAGACAAGCTTACCAGCTTGAAAATTAACCCCTATGTCACGAGATGGGTGGCCAACTGACTCACAGATAGAACACACATGTTCAAAGTTGCAGGTGCCATGTCTGACTCTAAACCAGTCACAAGTGGCGTCCCAGAGGGCTCGGTCCTGGGACCCCTCCTGTTCAGTATATACTTCTCTGAGGTACAGGCAAGCACATGAGGACTATGGCTGACCAAGTTCACAGATGACTGCAAACTGGGGGTCATAATCGACTCTCCAGCTGACACAGACATCCTCCAGATCAAGAGAGGTCATTGTGCCCCTCTACTCATCACTCATTAGGCCCATAATAGAGTACAATGCCCCATTTGGTATGTACCTTAATCGGCACATGCAACAGCTGGAAAGACCACAGAAGTACCTCACCAAGAGGATCATGGGTCTCAAAGAGATGCTCTATGCAGCTTTCAACTAAAGAAACTCCAGCTCTACTCGGTTGCTTACTGCCTGCTCAGAAGTGATCTATGCCTGACGTATAAGGCCATGTCCAACCCGGAATTAATGGACATGCTCCACCTCAAGAAAACCAAATCTCTTAGAGCTACACGCTCCAGTGAATTTAACCTCAGCACAGCAATAAACAGGACGTGCTGGAGGGATAGATTCCTGTCCCAGGGACTTCCCTCGCTCTAGAATAGAATCCCAGTTTATGTTAGGCAGAGCCCCTCACTGACTCTCTTCAAGAGGAATCTTAACGAGTGGATGGGAAATTGTAAATTTACCCCTGGAATCACTTCAGTGGTCCTGCTAGACAGAGGCCCTGGAAACTAATTTAAAAGGGAGGCGAAAGCCAACACATTCTCACTAGGCTTATAAATGCCCTTGGACAGATAGCCTAGTACCTACTTATGAACCTATGAACCTACACGCTCTAGGAACCTAAACCTTGTCACCACAATAAACAGAACATGCCGGAGGGATAGATTCCTGTCCCAGAGACTTCCCATACTCCGAAATAAACTACCTATCTATATCAAACAAAGCTCCTCATTAGCACTCTTCATGAAAAATCTTGATGATTGGATGGGAAATAGGAAATTCACCCCGGGGATCACTTCTGTGTCTCTGCTCGACAGTGGCACATGAAAATAATATTTTTGGGTGGCAAAAGCCAGGGTACCTTTTTGGCTGCACTTGTATAGGCCCCAGGGCCGATAGCCTAGTACCTACCTATGAACCTATGAACCTATGAACCTTTGAGCCTTGCCTAAAAAAGGTAATATGGGGACAGCAAGAGGCTTGGCCATTATTCAGAAGCATAGGGGCAACAGGTGCAAACCATCTGTAGCGAAGCAACAAGGCTTGTCTATCATGTCCTCATAGGCAGACAGAGACTGGATCCCCTTTGAATGACACCAGAAGCACAGCCAATTGTTGAAGTTTATCATCTTTCTGTTATATTGCAGTATCATGTGAGTGAAGGTAAGATGCTACTCAAGGTCAGGGTCATACCAGCCTGGGCTACATGATCATAGAACTAATATATATCTCTTGTCATGTTGTCCTGGGAGGTATGCCTCAGATCATTCACACTGACATGTACAAATAACACGTCATATATATACTTGTTCTGGAGTGATGTAAGTGCTTGTGTTATGTGGCGGATCATAGCACCTGACAGACAACTGACAGTAACCTTCCTCTTGTCCAGCCGAGTGAGTGGAACATCTGTGTGTCTGACTATGAAGTCACCTATTACTGGTGTGTTTTGCCTTAGGGCCTGTTGTGAGGCACACTGCTTTGGTGTATTATGTGTTTTCTGGTGTGTGCTTGGAGGTGCGTGTTGCTTGCTTGTCTGCTTAGGAGGACACTCTCTCTTTTTCAGATTAATATTTGTATTCTCCGAGTATGGTAATGTGTAATTATGTGTGTGTTTTGCTGGTGCTTATGTTGTAGGTCTATGTGAGACAGTTGGTGTTGTAGTTGTATGACCCTACTCCTCCTGACTGTATTGTCCAGTATTGGGTTGACAGAGCTTAGCCACCAGTTTGACCCTTTGTGTGCCAGCATGTGGTGCATCAACCCATATATGATATGGTCATGGCCTATGCATACAATACACTCACAATACACCTAGTATGATAAGCCTGCTGAGGTTAGCAAATGTGAAAAAAAGCTTTGGGCAAACTGTCAGCAAGTAATGTCTGTATTGCACCCTGTAACTCCATGTTGCTTGCTGAAGTGTAAAGACGTACTTAGTTTGGATTAAGAACCCCACACTTGCCAACTCTGTGTGTGTGTGTGTGTGTGTGTGTGTGTGTGTGTGTGTGTGTGTGTGTGTGTGTGTGTGTGTGTGTGTGTGTCTGTCTGTCTCTCCCTGGGGAGAGAGCAACCTTTTTGGAGACTACTCACACCCCTTAAAAGTGGTATACTCATCTTTGTCAAGACTGATGATGTCACCATCCTACAAATATACCTGTGGAAAGGAAAAAATCCCCAAAATGTGTATAGCATGTTGTGTAAATGTGTATTGCTGTAGTATCATAATGTAGTTAGGGGTTCGAATCCTGCACTTGCCAAGTGTGTGTGTCTCACTGAGGAGGAGCAACCTTTTTGGAGACTACTCATACCCCTTAAAAGTGGTATACTCATCTTTGTCAAGTCTGATAATGTCACCATCCTACAAATATACCTGTGAAAAGGAAAAAAATCAAAGTAATGTGTATAGCGTGTCATGTAAATGTGTACTCCTGTAGTATCATAATGTAGTTAGGTAGGGGTTCAAATCTTGCACTTGCCAACTGTGTGAGTGCATGTGTCTCCCTGGGGAGGAGCAACCTTTTTGGAGACTACTCACACCCCTTAAAAGTGGTATACTCATCTTTCTCAAGTCTGATGATGTCACCATCCTACAAATATACCTGTGGAAAGGAGAAATCCCAGTAATGTGTATAGTGTGTCATGTAAATGCGTACTACTGTAGTATCATAATGTAGTTAGGTAGGGGTTTGAATCTTGCACTTGCAAACTGTGTGTGTGTGTGTCTCTGTGTGGAGGAGCAACTTTTTTGGAGACTACTCACACCCCTTAAAAGTGGTATACTCATCTTTGTCAAGTCTGATGATGTCACCATCCTACAAATATACCTGTGGAAAGGAAAAATCCCAGTAATGTGTATAGTGTGGCATATAAATGCATACTGCTGTAATATCATAATATAGTTAGGTAGGGGTTCGAACCTTGCACTTGCCAAGTGTGTGTGTCTCCCTGGGGAGAAGCAGCCTTTTTGGAGACTACTCACACCCCTTGAAAGTGATATACCCATCTTTGTCAAGTCTGATGATGTCACCATCCTACAAATATACCTGCGGAAAGGAGAAATCCCAGCAATGTGTATAGCGCGTCATGTAAATGTGTACTGCTGTAATATCATAATATAGTTAGATAGGGGTTCAAATCGTGAACTGTGTGTGTGTCTCCGTGGGGAAGAGCAACATTTTTGGAGACTACTCACACCCCTTAAAAGTGGTATACTCATCTTTGTCAAGTCTGATGATGTCACCATCCTACAACTATACCTGTGGAAAAGAAAAACCCTAGTAATGTGTATAGCGCGTTGTGTAAATGCAAACTGCTGTAGTATCATAATGTACTTAGAAAAGCATTTGAGACTTGCTGACTGTGTGTGTGTGTTCCAGCTGTGTGACACCATTGCTCAACGAGGAGTGGGTTTTGATTTTTCTAGTATATGACATATCACAACAACAACTGTATGTGCATTGCACATGTAAGGTAGCTGTGGGGCAAAGCCATATACATACATGTGACCTCAATTATTTCATAGGTGGGTACTCTGCTTTCTCCATGAACACATCTGTTATCTTTTCCAGTGCATGCTGGCACTTTCCAGATGTTAGGTCACCTCTATATGCTAGTGACAAGCTTACCACTGCAGTGATCCCTGGGCTACGTCTTATGTTTCACACCCACTCATCACAGTTTCTATTGAAGAGTGTGAGTGAGGGTTTATGCTTGAGGTATATTTGAATCCTGTTCCAAAGCAAGCAAAGTCTGGCAAAGATGACTAATCATTATAGGTGTGCAACAACCTCTGTGGATCTGCATGCAAACCCTTTATTGCTTATGTGCTCCACAGAGGGATTTTCAAAACTCTTTGGTAATGTGATTAACAAAGGAGAGATGACTAAACACATGGCTCTATGTATACATTAGTACCTGTTCCACATTTTGGGGGAAATTACCTATGTTGTACTCTGGGGATACTTTGTTTTCTAAAAGTGGATAACTATGCTTTCTTTGGCTTATAGCTTTACAGCATGAGTTTCACACCAGGTATCTGTCTCTATGATATCCTTTTGGTGGATGTGTGTGTCATCTGGAGAATAAAGTATAGCCCACAGTATGCATTTTCATCAAACGTGGGCAGACATATCCCTACTGTGTTTGCTTGTACCTAAGAAAGCTATATGCCAAACAGGAGTGGTCCCAGGACTGAGTGCAGGGGGAATACCACTTGTTACTGGCATAGAATTGTACATGGAGGCTGAAAATATTACTGTGTCCTACATCTGTGCATCAGTTGTCAATCCATCATCTAACAACCGTTTATGGTAAGTCTGTTGAGGATATATATAATACCATAATGTGGGATGGGTATGAATTGCTGGTGAGCTATAGCTTGGCTGTGTGGACCTCCCCTCCCCCACCTATAGCCTTGTTAACTGACTTGAAGTCTACTAGGTGTAGGAGTCATGATCTGGCCTTTAGAAAACCTAAGTGGGTATGGTGCAGTGTTTGCAGGTTCATAATGTCTCTTTTAATGAGTTCCATAATACTGTGCTCCATAGCCTTCCCAATAACATTTGTCTGGCTTATAGGGTGAGAGTTTCCAGGATCTGTTGTAGTTCTACCCTTAATCAATTTATGTTAACATTTGCATGGGTGTGACGAGGGTGGACAGGTTTAGGAATAAGTATATTAGAGGGTCGGCCCAGGTTTGAAGGTTAGTAGACCAAGCCAGATAGGCAGGATTAAGTTGGGTTATACATGTGCTGAGGAGGGATGCAGAGTATATTGTGAAATAGATGCTAAGGATGAAGCCGCCAAGTAACAGGAAAAGAAGAATGCCTAAGATGAGGTTTATGGCTGTGGTGAGAGAGGACATGAAGGTGGATGGTGTGACAGCGCAAGATGCAGAGGGCAGGAAGAAATGGAAACAGATGATCTACTGTGGCGACCCCTAATGGGAGCATCCAAAAGGAGAAGAAGAAGACGTTGTAGCTCAACCCTTGTGGACTGTGAACACCATTACCGTGCGTCATTCCACAAGTATGTAACCTGCATAGAGGCTGCATCTGGACAGAGTGTTTAGGTGAGTGGTGACTTCATATGTCAGCTTGTGTATGACACAGCCAGGGACACTGTCCAATACCATTGCCACTGTGGTTTGGACTTTGATAAAGAGATGTTTTAACTAGAGTGCCTGTGAATCATTAGGTTTTACATTCTTCAGGTCTGGAAATGTGGCCCTTGTGTAACTACAGGGTGGTGAAATCCACATTCAAACTGTCTGACAAGAAATTGGTAAAATCAGTCAGAAAAGTGTACTTTGTGGCCATTTACATTAACTGTGATCCGATCTGAGATTTCCCCTGTAGATTATACACAACACTAAAGAAAGCTTTAGTGTTGTCTAGGGAATCCTTGCCATTTTGTATTTTGAAGCTTGCCTTGTATGTTTATTGAGGGGTTGTATTTTCCCAATGATACTAACCAGAGAGGTTATCCCTTCTTGGTATGTAACTCTTTTTTGGTACAACTTCACACCTTCTATTATATATTTAGTTTATGGCAGGGGTCCATGAGACTAATGCACGTTTACTGTATAAGTGAGAATCTCTTGTGTTTGTGATAGCATGGTCCATGCAACCCTGTAGGTGAACAGTATGCATTACTAAAGGATTATGCAGCTGGGACACTGTTAACCTTAGTAATGCAAACCAATCACAGATAGCAACAACAGCATCACCCACAGCACAGTGTCAACCCGTGTCATACACACACATGCATACTCAAGTTCCAAAATGTGTGTAGTACAATGCATACTGGCCACCAATAGAAACTATGGAGTGTTAACACTGGCCAATACAGGACATGTCACCCTGCCCATGTGTCCAATATGCATGCACATGCAGACAGTGCACCTCCACCATGTTCACAAATGGACACTTGCAAACCTGTATTGCACACACCCCACACTTACTGTCCACTGTATAACACATGCTGACACAACTACACACATCAGCCAAGTGGCACATTGGCAAACAAAACACAATTGGAATAAACACTGGTGAAAACAATACAACATTGCTAATTACAGCTTTAATGCACCATGCCTGCTCAGCTACACCTTCAAGGATATCATTACACGTTACTGCTGACAACATGCTGCACATCCAACCATTGCTATACTTTATTAAAGTCACCCTGTGCATCAGCACCATGTTAGCCTGTTCCTGCATCAATGTTACAGATGACAGCAGGTGGCACAGGTTTCATCATATGCACAGGGTGTGTTGTTGGTTTGCCAGAGGCCTACACTGAGCCATACAATCAACATGTGTGTGTGAGTGCGTGTGTGAGGGCCATGAGTACTGTTATGGGCCAATGTTGATGTAATGTGTGTGGGTATGTGTTTGCCCTAGGTTTCTGGTTTATGTGTGTGTGTCTGTGTGCACACAGTTCCACCATGTGGCTGCCATATACAGGGATTTGTGAGACAGCTACAGACTATACCTGGCAGGTTTTACAGATCACCATCTCTGGCCATGGATATGGAACCTGTGCCTAGCAGGGGTGCTACAGACAGTATCAGTTACTAATCCAGATTGGGTACTATCCGAAGAGGTTGACATATGTCCACTGGATCCAGGTCCCTGCTGGGACTGGCCAGAGCCATGTGCATGTGGTCTGCTAGGACGGTCTATGGACAGCCCTCCAACATTGCTGGGGCTGGTACTGGCACTACGGGAGTGGCTGTGACTTGCTGGACGTCCACAGCGACCTCCAGCTGCTGATGTTGCTGGCATATGTTCACGTCGATGTCTCAACCATTCTGCACTGTCCTGACACATGGACATGACATTGTGGAGGAAATCCAATGTCTCACCCCAATGTCTATCAATGACCTCAGTATTGTTACGTATGGCACCTGCTAGGTCACGGATACTTTCATTTACAGAGGTGTTATGAGCCCACTGTGCCCTTAGTCCCTGTCTGGTGTACCGCTCCATTCGTGTCTGTGCCTCTATGACAGCCTGGAACATGTGTGTGGTAGAAAGAGGTGTGGCACGTCTGTCAGGGGCATGATGACCAGCAGCGCTCTGATGAGAACCCCTGGGCATCTGCCTATGTGGTACCGTTCCAAACATCTGGCTGTGGCTGCTGTGTCCTGATACATGTGCCATAGATACCACACTGCCCTGGCCAGTGCCAACCATACACTGTCCCTCAGCTAAGGGCAATGGTGATGATTGATGTACAGGCAGTATGACTATGTGCATGGATGGGGTGGAGACTTGTGTACTGTCAAATGGTGGCCCAACAACAGACCCTGACAAACCTGCCTGTGCTTCAACACACCTATCATCATCATCACTGTCTGTCTCAGTGACATCAGGTTACTTGCTGTACTGAACCAGCCCCACCTCGGCACTTGTGAGAGGAAAACAGGAAACACACTTTAAGACCTGAACATGACTTCAGATCACATGCACACATGCACACATGCACACATGCGCACATGCACATATGCACACATGCACACATGCACACATGCGCACATGCACACATGCGCAGATGCACACATGCACACATGCACACACACAAAAATACACTCCTCCCTAAAGCAGACACACACACCAGCAATCACAGAACATACACAATAGCAGGTGATGGTGGGGTACAGTATCACAAGCAAAACAGTCACAGCACACATGTCAGCATGCAGGACATGTGTTTCTCAAGGGCATGCAGTGCAAGTGTAGTCAGTCCTTGTTACTAACTGTATACATGGCTTTGATGCATGTGTTTTGTTATTAGGTGATGGCCCTCCCCCTGGAACACAATGCATACATGGACACAACATTGCTGTGCAGGTATTCATAACCCTGTAATGTACTGTGCACCATAACTCACAGGTGTACATAGCATTGCTGGATGTGTATCTGTGTGTCATATAGATATCCCATGCTGATTATAGCCTCTGTGTCTTTAGCAAATAATTGTGGACACATTTTTAGCACATGCATGATGAGTATTCACACAACACCATCAGTGGTGCATGGATAATTCATGGAATACCATTCGGCCACATACCCAATGTACGGTACTTATGGTGAGTGTAGATCATATTATGGACATCCCAGTCTCATCCATGACATGGCATGCTAAAACACAACTGCATATTTAAACACTACACATACCCAATGTGTGTCATATGACCTAGCCACTCAATAGCATCACAAGACATATATGTGTCAATTATGCAAATGATGATTGGTATGCTTACTGTTTAGAGGTGCATATTTGTGCACACATGCAACATTAAGGTGTATAGCAATGAAAGCTATGTGTAGTACTGTGGTTACAATAACTGGATGGGGTATAGTACCATAGGTTGTCATCATGAAGCATCAGGTGGTCACTCAAGGCTACAAATGTTTCCCAAACCAGCACTAATCATGCTGTGCTGGAACTGTACTACCTTGGCTAAATTCACCATTTCACAACCAGTTGTTGCGTGAGTTTGTAAGGAGGCCAATAAGGAGCATTGCCTGACATGAATGTGTAGTGTGTTGCAGAATGTTTAAATGCCCCATGATAGGCCTCTACCCCTCAAATATATTATGTGTAATGTGTGGATGAGATTTTGGATACTGGAGTGTGTCTTTACAGAGGGTTTGGGAATCCTTTATGTGTAGCATGTTAAAATGCTCTGTGTATGACATAGATGTGTATGTTATGTGCATGTTGAGTATCAGCTGTGCCTATCCAATGGTCACTACAGTCTAGCCACATTTGTTTGAGATGGTCTGGGTATTGCATGTGTTTGAGGCAGCTAATCACATTAGTGAGATGTGCGTGCTCTTACACCAAACATGCACAGCATGCATTATGGGTAGGTGTGTTACATGTGTACATGGCCTACACCTTAACTATGAAATGCACTTTTTATTTACAATAATAAATGTAGAACACACTCACCAGCATCTGTCCGCTGCCTTGATGTCACCCCCAGAGGGACTTACATAGAGATGAGACAGTTTGTCAGTGGCCACAACTGTGGCATTGCTACTGTGTGTTTGCAATCTTACAGTACAACAGTTTACATTCACAGAGCTACAGATTATGTTCCAAATGATCAGTATTGCACATCAACAGGCTCCACATCTTTGAACGACACACTCCACATCTCACATATGCATGATCTACCAATACAGATAAAAGTAGTTTACAGATATGCCATGTTACCTGCATGCTCCATGTGTGCTTGCTGGGTGGCTCCAACCTCCATCGTGGTGTATGTCTACTGCTGTTGTTGTTGGGCAGGTGCCACCAGGCTCAGGAGCAGCTCCTCCTCTCTGGTGAGGGGGGGGTGGATATTAACACCACATCCTGTTGCAAGCTGTTGTCTACACACATCAGCAACACACTGACGGACATGTCTAAGAAGATCACTGCAGTGGTGGTGTAGCTGATCATATGTCCGATTATGCAGGCCTACCTCATTGACCCTGCAGATAACATCTTGCCACATTGATCCTGCTGGTCCTGGCTGGTTCTTGAGAACATGAGACGGTAGTGCTGAATCATACTGCTAGTAATGATATCATCTTCAGCACTACTATAACTGGGGTTCCTGCAATGGGCTATGATCCCTGGAAGACATAAATACAAAAATATGTCTGAGCAAGTCATATGGCACATTTAACATTATACAGTAGAGATATCACAGAACTGCCATATATAGCAACCTATAAAGCTAACCAAGAGTGAAACACTGTAACTGCCACTTATCACTGCTTACCCCACAACTGCTTGAAAGTGCCTTGCTCACTCTCTATCTAATGAACCATGTTCTGCACAGCAACAAAATAAAATCATTATATAAGACTAAACAAGAATATCTGGCACACTGTATGCAACATGATGCACCACCTAGCCACAGCAGATATACATCAAGCTGATATGTAAAGAAATATATCATCCATCACAATCAGTGTAAGGTCCAGTAAATGTATTACTATTATACCACACAACTTGTTAATGGCAACCGTGGCCAAAATATGTGCACAATTGGGAATATAGGTTGCATACTGCTGTAGTACACTATGAATGTTGCTAGATACGCAATTATATGTTTTACCACACATATGTCAAAGCACATGTTACAGACATACCCACACACACATCAGACATAATTACAGGACACAAAGGTATGACAACCCAGATAAGCTTTCAGTATGTACTATACAGTACTGTGTGTCAGTACTTACACAACCTTAATCTTGAGAAATGTAATCTGTGATGAATACAGGGACCACACAAAACAAGTGGATGCAAGCAATGTAGACATACACCATACTTTGCTGTACAGGCCCAGAGCTTCAAGTAGTACTACAGTACACACAGGATTTGCATTCAACATTGGCACCAATCAATAATCATAGATGTAGTGCTTTAGCCTCTAATGACACACCCTAGTTAAAACCAAGGGACTTAATCACGCTGTATGCAATAGCACTTGTTCTGCCTAGCAACAGAATACACAGCTTTTGCTTGGATCAAAGCAAGGACTCATAACACCATGACATAAACAGTTTCCCACTAAGCTATCCCACAGATACATATCTTTGACGTATTCACAAACATATTGACCATCACAGTCAGTCAACAGTACAGAGAATCTATTGCAACAAGTAGATGTAGGTGTGTATGAGTATATATAACTATATATATATATATATATATATATATATATATATATATATATGTGTGTGTGTGTGTGTGTGTATATATGCATATACACATCCATTGGTCTACATATACATATGTATGTCGGCACATATACATTTCACCTTTGATATTGAGAATATCAATTATACAAAGGATGTAAGGTGTACAGTAATGTAATAAAATCGCACAGTCTTGGGATAAATGCATTGAAGGTGTTCACAGCCCAGGTAGCTTTAGCAGGCCTTACTGGCTTCAACATTGCAAACTGAACAAACCACCCACAGTGTTTAACAACCACATGTCATATACCAGCACTGTATGCTCTCTTGCTTGTCACACACTAAAACCTGCATACAAATATACGCATACCAACCTTCACCAACATATATATCTCCCCCCTTCACAAACAGTTGCAATATGTCCCCTGCTCTATGCACATATACAGATGTGAATATATATGACACATATATATTTCTCTGTATGTGTGTGGCATACACATACAAGGTCCACACTGTTGTAAGTCCCTGGACCTCACAGCTGAACTGCTGGGCCTTGCTGCAACACAAACAGGTGTCACATATGAATGCACACTAACATTAGGGGTGGTATATGTGGCAACAGATGCTAGATAAGCATACTAGACTGCTATAGCAGTTGCCAATGCTAAGCTACACTTTAATATGACTATCATGCATGTGTTGTTCTGTCACACCCATGTTTATATAATGTCAGCGCTAATCCCCCCAACAGCTATTGGCCACACTACTGTACAGAACACAGATAACATGGATCAGATCTTTGACATTTAATGCTGAGCTACACATTTCACAGGTATGTCCCACTGCCCACAGGTACACTCAGTATTGTCCATAGCAGTAGTTAAGCAGAACATCTGTGCATAAAGAAGTACTGCTGCCACATATGAATGGTTCACATTATGTAGACTATTCTTCAATAACATCTACTACATGCCAGTAAATACATATGTGTCACATACCTTTCCTTTGTATGATTTGGTAATATTTATTTTTCCTTTTCTCTGTCTCACTCTCTCTCTCTCTGTCTCTCTCTCTCTGTCAGTCTCTGCAATAGAGTGATTGCGTTTGTTGGCAGAGATTGCAGCCTGCTTTTGTAGGAATTTGCACATTAGCATGTGATGGCCTCTGCACCAATTAGTGGCCATCATTTGCTAATTGCATGCAGCCTGCTGTGTAGTAATTGCAGTAATCACTGTCATAGCAACCCAGTACTATAAATTGCTGACTCATGTAGGCGTGGCCCTTTCAGCTTTCCAAGATGGAGATCATCCTTGCTTGCTGTGGACATCATTGTTTAAGACAGAAGGTTGATATAGTTCTTATATCAGAAGCCAGGGTGCAGCCAGAGATTTACATTTTGTACTCAGACCTAATGTTGCTGCTTCCAGTACCCATGTGTCAGTGTAGAAATGTACTCACCCCTCAAAATGCTAACCCAAGATACATGGAAAGATGTACTTTCTTTTCAGCTGTTACAATTAACTGCCATACAAGGCTAGTTATTGAGGTGTATTCCTTTGGCACAAGAATTGTTTGTGAACTGCTATACTGTGAATATTCTTTTACTCAGTTCTAAACATTTTGTGCTTTTTTAGTGTTGACATTAGCACAAGCTGCTCAGAAAAACTGTACACATTTCAGTACTGTGAGTATGCTTACCTACATCCTTGGCAGACCCTGCACACACAGGTATATTCTACATTTGGGTAAGGGTGCAGAAGTACAGAGAGCGTAAGTACTATTGTGTGGATTTTATCTTGCTGGACTTACAGGGTTGCTGTGTACATGGAAGTTTATCAAGGCAAGTAGTCTGTCTGCATAACTCCCAACTGTGGACCTATCCACATGATAGCCAGAGATTAGCTTGTTATTATTTGTCTGTGCATCACACAGGTCTTTTCAGCAATAGAGCAATGGCATTCTTACAGTTGGTTGCTACCAGTACATGGCTACATCCATTTGTATTTCAGTGTTGTATTCCTACATAAGGGTATGCTTCTGAAACTCCTTCCAAAGCTATTTGCACAGTGTGTAACAGCAGAAAGGCTGATATGCCTATGTGTTTCTGCCTCTGCCAGACCTCTCAACCACTCAGGTACATATTTGAACAGACTCAGGGAAAAGTCAAGAAAAAGTCAGGGACAATCAGGGACACCTTTAAAATATTAGTGCCATTAAGTTGAGACATTGAGAGAATTAGAGCATATGAATTAATACACCTTTTCTGAAGTAAAAGAAGTGTCTAACACTTAATTATTGTCATTATTCATTAAGTGTAATTCACCACCTTTGTGGCCAAAGTCAGAATTTTTCAGAGAGATTCAGAGGGACATAGCTAAAATTTGTTTCAAAATCAGGGACATCCCTGAAAATTAGGCACAGTTGGGAGGTATGGCCTCTGCCCTAAACAGATATGCCAGTGTTTGTCCTGCTGTGATAATGTGTGGGGTTGTAAAGTGATGGTGTAACATTATTTCCTGCTAGAATGGCTGCTTCTCTTATCACAGTCATGTAATGTAATCCCACAACAACTGTTTGTCAACATCCACAGAACAAGTTGTGTGGTATGGTATTCCTGTTTTTCCTTTACATTCACTCATTCTGATGCATGATATATTTATTTAAGCACCAACTTGATGTATATCTACTGTGGCTTAGTGGTACTTCATGTTGTGTAGTGTGTGCAAGGTGCAGGGTTCGAGACTTACAGAGGTGTTTTATTTTGCTCCTGAGTAGAACAAGGGCTCTCACATACAGAGTGACTAAGGCACTTTTAAGCAGTTGTAAGCAGGTTTGTGCATTGCAGCACATTGCTTAGCCAAGCGCAAACCCACGCAAACCTAACTACTGCTTAATAGTGCTTACTCCCGCTCACCCCCGTGCTAATTTCTTTGAAAGAAAAGAAAAATGGGGAGATAGGAAAGTGGTGAAAAAGGGGCAAAAAGAGGGAAAGACAGTATGGAAAATAGCTTGGGATGTGCAGGACAGGTGTAGAGATGGTCCATAGCTGCCCATTTCTTCAACAGCAACAGCTGTGCATATGCAATACATTTGGAGGTAGATATGAAACCTTCAACCCATGAGAGAGGGGTTAGGACAACAAAGTATGTTGTAATGCCAATTAAATAACATTTCATGTGTCCAGCGGACATGTGTGCAAAATGGGCAGCTATGTATGGGGCGTAATTTTTTTTTTGGGAGCAGATTGTCCTTTTTTTTTCAGGTGAGAGTGGAATGTGGGATAGGGGAAGTAGGTATATTTGGGGCGGTAGGTTGGGGAGGTAAACAGACAAGACAAACAAGATGCATACAGGGGCAGTATATGACACATGTGGTGGGTGAACACCTTTGATGGGGAGGGATGTTTGGAAATCGCAAGCCCATGAGCCCCCAGATGGAAACAGTGGGAATGAGGTCCCCACCCATGGGCAGTCACCACTGCACCTTTACGGCCCAGAGGGTGGCTGTGCTGGGGGCTGTGTAGGAGGGGCAGGCTGACCCGGGAGTTGTGCCACTCGGGCCTCAAGCTGGCATAGAGGTTCTGCAACAGAATGTTCAGTTTCTCTATGCACCACAGCCCGGACCATTCGAAGGGTGATAGGTGGCCCTCCTCCACCCACGCTTGCATGGGGGGGTGAGCCCCATCCCCTGCAGTGCTTCCACCCGAAGGTGGCACAGAGCCAATGGAGGAGGAGGTCTCAGGCTGAGCATCAGATCTGCTGGTGCCAGGTGCCATGGCCAGCTGAGGTGGGACAGGTGGGTCTGCTGGGACAGGCCTTCCCATACAAACTATGTTTTGGAGAGTTTAATAAAGATATGGGTTAGTAACAGTCAACAGCATTCCCAATTAGTTATGACAGCATGCAGAAGTATTCCCATTAACCCAACACACCAGATTTTCAACAGTTGAAAAGCAAACATAACACATGCATATATAGAACAATAGTTGACATTACAACAGCATGCAGGTTGAATTGATGGCAACAGGCCACCAATATTGTGGTATTTTAACAGGGCACATGCATAGAAATAAATGCAAATATTTATAAACCAATAGGACATATGTCCCAACAAATGTTTTGAGATTAGACATACCGACTGAGGTGTGGAATTGCATTTTTTATGCACATACAGTAGGGTGCTCAATTAACAACTTATATATCCTTCTAGTTTTCACTACATTCCTATTAACTGCAGTTATATGTCCCTTACATGTATTATTAAATTACCTAATGTCCTTATATTGTGCAATTGGATGTTGCTAGATCATTATATACATGAGCTGTATCTTACATATAAACTGTCCAAGATGCAGATGTTACTGCAACATATTTTGAGAGTTGCTCACACACACTACTGCTAAGATGGTACACTGACAGATCTACTTTCATATAATTATCTAGATATGTTCAGGTGAAAGTATCAGTTATATGTTAACAGCTCCCTACATTTCTGGCAACACACTGACATTTCTGGGAAACACAGTACCAAGCTACTCATTTGCCAGATGAACATGTACATGCTGGGCATGAACCAACAGTTGAGGGTTGTAAATATGCATAAAAGCTACTGGCACTCCCTTCATCCACGTTATATGGGCCTACCCAAGTGTGGGTTGACACTGCTTAATACAACACTACTATTTGCAGAATGCAACAGTACAACAACATATCAAAGAAAATGACACAGACACACTCCAGGAATTATACATTTATTAAAGGATTATTACACCTTTATTTATTGGGTTAAAACACTTTTTGAAGGCTCTCTCATTTATTTTATATAACAGTACATGCAGAATAATTACTAACCTGCCTGATGACGCAGCCTTTGCAGCCTATCTTCATGGGCTTGCTGGTTCATAGCCCGGACACCAGCTGTGAAATAAATGCAGTGATATTGAGACATACCTATCCATAGTATAGACAAGCATAGCAATTCTTAACTACTTAATACAATGGCTACGCAGTACTGGGGCATTAGGCATCTCACATGATTCCTGGATTCACTGGTCCAGCTGATCCTCCCTACGTTGCTTCAGGTCAGAATAATGGTGCCTGACCTGCTCACCAGTCCGAGGAACACCAGTGGCACTGGTGAGATCACGGGCAAGACTGTCCCAGTCCTCCGTTTTATATTAGGTACCCTGGTACTGGCCCCACAGGAGTCTTTCATCATGATTGTGGACAAGGAGCCAAACCATTACTTTGGACTCCTCAATGCCCCAGTGTTGCGCTCTAAATATTGCCTTCTCCAACACCAGCCATGCTGACTGCAGAAGGAATCTACAACCATTTATAGCAAGTATTCCCACCTGTGGAGCTTAAATATGCCTCATTTCCTGCACTTATTTGTGATTGGCCAGTTTTGGAAAAACTCAGCTGTAGGCACACCTGCTTAGCTGATGTTGGCAATGTTTAAAATTCCTTTGATAGATATGTGTCTGTTGAAAGTGCATGTTTACAAAATGCTGTCATGGCTTAATGGTTAAGTACTGTGACTATAGTGCACAGTATCCTGAGTTCGAACCCTGTCACTGCTTTTTATTTTCCTACTGGGCAGACTTGACTGGTTAAGATACAGTAAAGGAGGTGTGGTCATGTTTAACCGACTTTGCTAAACTTTCCCCAACTATGCCCAATGTTGCTCAGCATTACTCAACGTTGCTCAACATTGCTTGACATTGTCCGACATTGCACTGGTTAGCGCAGTGCGCAGCTATGCACAAATATGTTGTGACTGCGCTGGTTAGAGCGGTGCGCAGCTACGCGCAAAGACATTGCGCTGGTTAACACGGTGTGCAGCTATGAGCAATTGGATTTAAATATGCTCAATACTGGTAAAATGTGCTTAGCAGTACTTTATATTGCTTAAAATAGGGTACTCATGCCTCAGAATGCATAACCATTTCACATTCATATATATATATATATATAATTCGTTCACTACTACATTTAACTTTTCAATGCTTTTTACAAAACTTATGCATAAAAAATGTCAGGAAATATTTTTGTATACAGATTTCCAACAGAAAATGGAATGTGCAGTAGTGGGACTTAAACCAGGAATGCCTCCTCTTTGTGCGAAGGCTCTGACCACTACACTATCGCTATTTTGCTTAATTCGCATATATTTTTCTTATTATCCTCTTCTGGTGTCTAAGCTGCTAACTGAAGCTAAGCATTGGGCAAACCCGCTCAAACACACTCAAATACGGGCAGCTATATCGGATGAAATAAAAAAACATAAAAAAAAATCTTTCTATTTTTAATTTTGTAGGGTAGTGTTACATTGTGCACATGTGAGCGGACTCGCTCTTGTAACTTGAAATTGCGGCATTTCTTTATTGCAGGGGCGTGGATTTTTGAACTGCTCGTCAGTCCGACACGCCCCCTACACTCGTCCATGCTCCGTGTAAGCTTTAGAGTTGAGGCAGAGTGCCCTCATTAATATGCATGGAGCGCTGCCATCATACTCTTAGACTGGCACTTCCGTGTAAGACTAATCTAGTCTTACACAGAAGATTAGTAAATCCTGGGGAATGTCACAGGCAGAAAATTAGATGCAGTCTGTATGAATTAAAAATAAACAGTGTTATAAATAGCAAAATACAATCAGCACAATTTCCTCAACACTTTTATACAGCTCAATGATATATCATTATGTACAAGTGCCACAAATTTGAATAATTTATGCCGCTTAGATACACAATTCACATAATGTGAATTGTGCATGCATCAGATATAGACACCATGTGAATAATCTGTGCATCTAATATCTAATATGCACCAAGGACATTATATGAGCAGTGTATGCATATCATATGCACCATGCATACCATGTGAACAATGCGTGTCTCTCATATGCACCATGCAAATCATGTGAATGATTCTTTCATCTCATTTAGCAGTATACATCATGTAAATAATTTATACATTTTATACACAGCATGCAAAACATCTGAATGTTGCATGCATCTCTCATGCACCACACACATAATGTGAATAATGCATGCATCTTACATGCCATGTAAATAATGCATGTCTCACATATGCACCATGCACATCTTTTGAAAAATGCATGCTTTTCATATACACACTACACATCATGTAAACGGCATAATATATATATATATATATATATATATATATATATATATATATATATATATGTATCCATCTATCTATATAAAATGTACACCACATGAATACTATATGCAACTCACATGCACCATGCACATCATGTGACTAGTGCATGCATCTCATTATGTACTGAGTACATCATCATCATCAACCCCCTTTTACACATTTTCTACACTGGTTTGGATGTTATCTTAGCTGTCACCACCTCTCTTAATTCAATGCCACTCTCCTATCTTCTTTAACAGTCATGCCTGACTGTCGCAGTTCTTCACTCATAAAATCCATCTATCTTGTTGCTGGATGTCCTAGTGACTTCTTCCTGACTCTCCCAAATCTTCTTCACCAGATCATCTTCTGCTTTTCAGTACATGTTCATATCACAGTAATCTGTTCTTGTTGACCTTCTCTGCAATTGGAGCAACTTTGGCTTCAGCTATGATATCAAAAATTTCATCATTTGTCTCACTCTTTGCATCAAACCACCCATCTCCGGTACTTTACCTGCATCGGTTCTGGCTTCCTCAGCTGTTCTACCTTCACTGTCCAGTCTCCTCTAAGCTTTTTGCTAATGTAGTCAACACCATTATGGACAATAGTGGGCTCAGAAATTAACTCTGATTCACACCATCTCCACTGGGAATCCCTCTGTGAGTCTGAGCACAGAATGTACTTGTGTCATTGTGCTTTTGTGCTTAGACTGCACTAATTCTACCATTGTTTCCAAGATGCCAGACCATCACAGGTCTCCCCAAATTAGATTTCTCAGGACCTTGTGATATTCTAAGTGTAGGAATGCCCAGTTGGACTCTTTCCACATCGCCAGCTTATTCTCCACTATCTGTCTCGGTGCAAACATCTGGTCATTTCTGCTGCATCCTAACCTAAATCTGAACTGCTTATCTTCCATCTTACTTTCTATTACTCATTGTATTTATTTATGCCATGTGACATGAGTCTGATGCCTCCATACTACCCATAGTTTTGAATGTCACCATTGTTCTTGTCCACTGACACTTATTTTCCATTAATCTGAAATATGGTTCTCTCTCCATACCAATATGAATACCATCAGGAGCCATTTTTTCTTCTAATTCTCTCAACATCTTCACCAAATCTGATAGGTTCATAGTTCATAGGTAGGTACTAGTCTTTCAGCCCAAGGGCCTACGTAAGCCTAGCCAACAAGGTTCCCTGGCTTACGCCACCCAAGAAAGTTATTTTCCTGTGCCACTGTCGAGCAGAGGCACAGAAGTGATCCCCGGAGTGTATTTCCTATTTCCCATCCACTTTTTCTTGAAGAGTGCTAATGAAGAACTTTGCTTGACATAGATGGGTAGCCTGTTACAGAGTATGGGAAGTCTCTGAGACAGGAATCTATCCCTCCAGCATGTCCTGTTTATTGTGGTGACAAGGTTTAGATCCCTATAGCATGTAGCTCGGAGGGATTGGGATTTCTTTAGGTGTAGCATGTCCAACAGCTCTGGGTTTGACATAGCTTTATATGTTAGGCAGAGATCACCTCAGAGTAGGCGATATGCTATGGAGTAAAGCTGGAGTTTTTTGAGGCAGTCAGTGTAGGGCATTTGTTTAAGGCCAGTAATCCTCTTTGTGAGGTACTTCTGTGGCCTTTCCAGCTGCTGCAGAAGTCTTGTGAGGTACATTCCAAAAGGGGCATTGTACTCTATAATGGGTCTAATGAGTGTTGAGTAGAAAGGAACAATGACCTCTTTTTTTCCTGGATGAGAACCCTTTTATGATGAGGTGTGCCACGTAGAAGGACTTCCTGAGTACTGTGGTGCTGTGATGATCAAAGGAGAGACTACTGTCCACCTGGGTCCCAAGGTCTCTTATCATACATTCAGTGTTAAGTAGATTGCTGCCTATGTGGTAGTTCATGGGTACAGAGTTTTTACCAAAGGGGATGACACTGCACTTTTTGGCATTGAGCTTGAGGCCATGGCTCTGACACCAGGCATCTGTCTCAGCGAGGCCCTTCTGTAGGATGTCCACATCATTTGGGGACTTGACTATGGCTCCTAGTTTGCAGTCATCTGTGAAATTCATTAGCCAGAGGCCTTCTGTGTTAGCCTGTACTTCAGAGAAGTAGATACCAAACAGGAGTGGTTCCAGGATGGAACCCTGTGGTACTCCACTTGTCACTGCTTTGAGGTCAGATTTGGAGTCTACAACTTTTACAGTGTGGGTTCTGTCAGTGAGCCAGTTGGTAACCCATCTTGTGATGTAGCGATTTATACCTAGTTTAGTGAGTTTAGCTACAATTCCAGAATGGGGGATGGTGTCAAAAGCCTTGGCGAGGTCAAGATAGGCTGTGTGAACCTTCACCTTACCCTCATCTACACCTTTGGTGACTGCCTCAAAGAAGTTGATCAGGTTCAAGAGGCATGATCTGCCTTTCACAAAGCCCGAACTGGGTGGGATCCAGAGTTTGGATGTTACCAATGTCTTTGTTTATGAGTTCCATGATGATATGTTCCATGGCCTTTCAGACCAGGCTCGTCAGGCTAATAGGTCGATAGTTCCCGGGATCAGTGGTGGCTCCCCCTTTGTGGAGTGGGATAACTGTTGCTGTGTGCCATTCAGTGGGCACAAAGCCTGATGCGAGGCTATTATTGAACATGATGCTTAAGTGGGGAGCCAGCTCGTTCTGAAGTTCATGTAAAACGCAGCCTGGGATATTGGATCCCATGGATGCTGTGTTATTGGCTTTAGAGAGTGCAGCTTTTACCTGCATAGTTGTGATTACAGGGACTCTACATTCTTCCTGTATAGACATGGGAATTTTAGGTGGTGGGGGGGGGGTAAAGTTAGCACTGAACCTATCTGCCAGGATGTTGGCAATATCAATTGGTTCTGTAATTTTCTGATGTGACCTCATTTGAATTTGCTGCTTTTCCTGAATTCATTTTCCTTAGTGCTGTTGTTATTTCTTCCTCTTTCATTGTCAGCTGTGTATGGGGTAGTGCAGCCTCTGTGGGTTTTTTTTCCTTCAGAAGATGTTCAAGGCACTGATTCCATTTACCTTTGCTGTTTTCTTGACTGGTGAGCAGGTTGTTGCTGGCATCCATTATGAATGTGGTCTGCTTACTATCTTGTTTTTCTTTCCCTCTTTGTCTTGCAACCTAATTAGAGTTATTTTTTGTGCTGCCTATTGAAGAACTTTCCAGAAGCTGGTATAGTGCCACTGATGTCTTGTTCTTTGCTGGTGTAACTGCTGTCTTAGAGTGTTAGCTGACCAGTTTTCCTTCTTTTCCTTGTCCAACTTTTTGCTGTCTCCTACTTTTTCCTGCACTCTTTCTTTCTTGTGATGACTTCCTGGAGTTCTGCATTCCACTACTAATTTTCCTTATGTATCTCATTTCCATACCTGGCTGTGCAACATATTTATTCAATAGTCCCCATACATGCTGTTTTTGGACATTACCATTCTTCTTTGAGTCTACCTATTTCCTCTTCTTCCTGACATGCTAGAGCCTTGAGTATTTCTTTGAAAATTTGTGCTTTCATTCCAATCAACTTTCAGGATTACAGCCTATTCACTGTTGATCTAAGACCCTTCTCTGACCAAGACTTGGAGCTAATTGACAGTACCACTTATTGATGCTGTGGGCCAAATGTTTCAGTGGGGATGACCCACTACCTTTACTAGGAGTAAGTCTACTTGAGTGCATGCTGTCCACTTTTGTATGTGGTCTTATGACTGTTTCACTTGCTGAACCATGTGTTAACCATGTGTTAACCACCATTATACTATTTGCCAGACAGAAATCCAAAATGGCCTCTCCTTCTTTATTCATGTGGCCCTACCTAAGTGGACCCATGCAGTCTTCATATCTTGTTCTGCCACTCCTAATATGAGCATTCCAGTCACCCATTATCAATACCAATTCATGTTGTCCTGCTTTATCTAGTACGTCCTGCAAATGCTGCCTGAATGCACTCTTTTTTATTATCACAAGCATGCTGTGAGACATAGACTGAGTTTACTAGCACTGCCCTATCTTTAAACTGGAGTCTGATTGTTGTGAGTGTGTCTGATGACATCCCTCACTGTCTCAAGAGCACTCTCCCTCACCATAAACTCCATTCCATTTCTAGCCTGTCCTTCCCTGAGTAGTAGACTCTGGATCCCATGCCAAGCAACTTTGCTTCGCTGCCCTTCCCCTTTGTCTTCTGGATACAGAGGATGGCTAGTCTCCTCTTTAGAACCATGCCATCTAATACCAAGCTGCATCCTCAGTGAACCTGAATTCAGTCCTTAGTTCATGTTTGGCAGGTTTATTGATTTTATGCCTGCCTTTTACTCAGCAGAGGTATCCTAGGTAACCAATGCTTGGCAACTGGACAAAGACCAGCAGTAGGTTATTGATCCATGGTGGCTGGGCTTTATGGTAGGTACATACTGGCCAGTGTGGGCATATAGATTCTTTTCATCATTAGCATGGTGGCTTAGTGTAGATTGGACTAGGTCATGTCTTTAACCCACTTATCACTGGAAAATAACCATGCCAGATTTTGGTGACATTAGCCAAAGTGACTCAATCACCTAGTGTCAATCAAAATATCAATACCAATGCTGACACATATACCACTTCAGTCTGCACTCGTATATAAGTCATCATCAACCAATCACATAAGTGTCAATGTTATGTTCGCACATACAAAATCTGTAAGTATACAGTACGATAGTGTTGCCATCATAGTAAACAGACGTATGCTATACTCACACAGAATTATTTATCCATGGGGAACATTATCTGCTGTAGCTGGTGGATATTACAAATTATATGGTACTTATAAAAATAAATAAATAAATAAAAAAGACAAAGACGGAGAAGGGAAGTTCCATGAAGTTCTGGGCAGTTTGCTCATTGTCAGCAAAAATACTAATTGGATCTACAACTAAAACAGACTATAGGCCTAGTGGGTCTAACTACTCAATTTAAAGTGTAATAAATATAATAAAAATGAAGTCTAAACTGTATGTGCACGTTACATTCTCTGTGATCCACAGTCAATATAAGCCTACTGCTATCAAGTTACTTTGCCACCACTGCCCACTGTTAAGACTGTGAGCCATGTTGATGCTTGAGCTATTTCAAATTGCCCCTGCATCTGTCACTGTGTGTAGTATTTACATGTATTGTCTACATATATGTACCACTGTTACTGCATTCATCAGTATTCATTCATACAATTAATCTGTTGCACTGTAACAGTAAAATTACTGTCAGCTGTATAGATTACACACAAAAAAGAAAATCCAAAAACAAGGATAGTGAAGTAAATTAAGACAATTCGGTCACAGCCTCAAAAAGCACCAGCAACCACGCCAAGCTTTGGAAGAATTCCGTTTATTCACCGACTAAGCGCTTTCACCAAATCAATGGCTTCCTCAGAGTCAGTGTTACAAATAAATGACACACATTATATATCTTCAGTATACATTACATCACCTAATTATCCAATAAATTAATTACTTAATTGAATGCAATTAGACTTAATAGACAACATAACATTCTCACTGCTCTCCAAAAATCCAACATTTTGTATCCCATCTTAAAATAGCATTTGTTGGACTAAAAATAAAAATAAATATAAAAAAAAACATACATATATATGTATGTATATTTACCATGTATTACATTTGTTTAAAATTGGTAACCTACAACCAATAAATGTTTATCAATATGTATAATAAATACAAAACTAATTAGTGAATAGAGATTTTTTCATTTTCCTGTTTCTTATTTCACTGCAGTACCTATCCACAGGTTTATTATATAATGCTGGCTTTGAATTTCAAGACAGGCTTTAAGGAAATATGGTCATTGATGCCAGGGAACCTAGTGGCATTGAGTCTCAACTGCCACTTTGTCTCCAATAAGGCAACCTTATTACTAATATCCCCTCCATGTTCTAACAAAACCCTGTCAATGATAAAAAATAAAAATTTCTTAAAGTCCTTACAATTCCCACTGTGGGTGTAAAGTGCATTGTGCGAGTCCTTGTTCTTAATTGCTCTCACATGTTCAACAATTCTTTCACGCAATCTACGAGTTGTCATACCAATATAGAAAGCCTCACAGGTTGAACATGAGGCCACATAGACCAAGTTCTTTGTGTTACAATTGCATTTTCCCGGGCATGGTAAAGTATGCCCCCACCCCTTGACACACACATACGGGCCTTCAGCTATGTACCTACAGTATCTACAATACCCACATTTGGACATCCTGGATATCTTACTTTTGATCTCACACTCCATAATACTTTTAAGATTGTCCCCTTTACTATAAACTATCCTAGGACCGGTTCCCAGTGTCCCCTTGGTGGTGTCACTTAAGCAATACTCCCACATCCTGTGTAACACTTTCACAATGTCTTCACTTTTTTCATTAAATTTCAAAACAAAGCAAGCTCCAAATTCTCTTGTCTTTTTGGGCTCCTCTTGACTCTTTTCAAATTCATTCGAACCTAGCAAAATAGGCGAACACAACGAACTTCTTTGTTTAAATACATCCCTTTTTAACTTTAATAACAATCTAAGCCATGGGTATCGAGGTAGGCTCTGAGGCTTACAAGGAATTGACTTGTTTATTTGATCGAACGGGGCTTGACATGCTGGATATAATTATCAAAAACAATTCAAACAGGTTAGTTTCCTTACGGGACGATATTTCAAAACTGCATAACAGTATTTGCTCTGACCTATTGTTTTTTCAGTACGAGGCTTATTTTAACAAAGTGCACAAGAAACTGAGCGGGTTTGTGAGTAAGAATATGGCACTGAAAATTAAAAAACTGTCAAGGGATACTAGTGATTACCAGGCACACACGGCTTACCCGCCTGGTCAGAGTAAAAACAGAGGTGATGTTAGGGTCAACCTTGGTTATGAAAGGAACCGACCATTATATAATAGTCGGAGTGACTCACTGCAGGACAATGAAACGCCTCAGGGTGCTTTTGGTGAAGCGCCGGATCAAGTTTTTGAGGATGTGGATTTTTTGGATCCACCAGTGGGACCGCGAAGGTCCAAGAGACTACTGAGCAAGGCTCAAAGGAAGGGGTTCACGAACAAACACCAGCAAGACTGGGCAAGGGAAGGGCATCATGGACATTATTAAATATAAACAAAAATGACTTTGTCAGTTGTTGCCTTGATTTTGGGCACGATTTGATTTCTGTTTCTAATGATTGTTCTAGTGTTTGTATTGTTGTTACAGAATTGCCTGTCCAAGCAACAGGTTCAAATTATGAGGAAGCTTTGGGGGGCATGAATGTTGGTTTGGAAGCCATGATTGGGGATCCAAGCCTAAACTTAAAAGGTGATTCAAACAGGAGTGGGGGGGTAAACATGGAGGGTGAACACACCATTGTTCCTGATTTATTGAGTATTGACAAGGCATTTGAGTCTGATGTTTTTATTGATGCTGGAATTGATTTGTTTAATTGTAGTGAACCAGGCAAAAAACTTACAAGTGTGGATTCAAACCCAATTTGTCAAATTCTGCACAAAAGTGAATTTTACATTTACAATTATACAGAAAAAGAAATCAATGATGTTTATTTCCAGTTATTCACTAAGGGTATCAATTTTGTACCTTGCTTTAGACTAGATGTAGCACAATTGTTGATCAATCTGAGACTATTTACAAGGAGATTAAACTTGGAAATGTTTTTCCGTGACAACCCTGGTAATTTTACAAATGCTGAAACACTAGGTCACAGGACACTCACAAGGAAAAGTACTTTTATTCCACCACCGTTTGGCGAGGTAGTGGCCCTAGAAAAATTATTGGAATTTGAACTTAGAAAAATATGTAGTGACAGGTACATCTTGATTGACAATTTAACACCACAAGAGAGGATGCTCCTAAAAGAGTTGAAGAATTCTAACTATATTAGGTGCATGAAACCTGATAAGGGGGGTGGGATGGTGTTAATGAATAAGTTAGACTACATCGCAGCTATGATGACCATTTTAGATGATTTTGAAACATACTCGAGGGTCTCGAGGAATGAAATCAATGTGGCCTATAAAAGGATTGAAACATTTCTGTGGGACGCCCTGTTTCAAGGTACTATTTCCGAAACAGAATATGATTATTTGATGGTCAAGAACCCTGTCTTACCAAACATTTTTGGTATTCCCAAGGTCCACAAAGGTGTAGTCAATCTTAAGTTCAGGCCTATTGTAGCAGCAAGGGGTTCAAAAACTGAACCCCTAGCCTCCTTTGTGGATTCTATGTGCAAGTTGGTGCTTGAAGAGGTCCCCCACGTCTTGAGAGACTCATGGCATTGTCTTGAAAGGTTGAGGGAAGTCAAAGAAGACAGTGGTTCATATAGTTTTTTGTCAATTGATGTGGTGAACTTATTTTCTTCCATCCCACACAAGGAGGGTTTGGACATGTTCCGTGAGGGATTGTTGATGAGTAGTAAAGTGGATAAGGACAGGATTAACTTGATTTGTGACTTAATGGAGTTGGTTCTTTTGAACAACTTCATTGGGTTTGAGGGTGAATCATTTCAACAACGTTCAGGAGTAGCTATGGGGGCTAGGTGTGCCCCCATTTTTGCGAACATGGTTCTTTTGACTTGGGAAAGAACTTATGTTTTTCCAACTAGGTTTATGACAAACATTATTTTGTACAATAGGTTTCTTGATGACCTGCTCATTATTTGGAAAGGAGATGAGCTCCAAGCCATGGAGTTCATCGAGTATTTGAATAACACCACAAGTTTTTTCAAATTTACCTCCCATTGGGAAAAGGATAGCATTAATTTTCTCGACATAGCTATTACTAAGAAAGGGGTAGGTCTATCCAGTTCTATTCACAGAAAGGAAAGCTACTCCAATTCACTTTTGCACTTCAAAAGTTGTCACCCTTACCACCAGAGGAAGGGTGTAGCAAAGGGGCAGATGGTGCGTTTATCAAGATTGGTGAGTGAAGAGGAGGTATTTAAACAGGAAATGTTCAAGTTGATAGGGATGTTGATGGATAGGGGGTACCCGCTTAGATTGTTATTAAAGTTAAAAAGGGATGTATTTAAACAAAGAAGTTCGTTGTATTCGCCTATTTTGCTAGGTTCGAATGAATTTGAAAAGAGTCAAGAGGAGCCCAAAAAGACAAGAGAATTTGGAGCTTGCTTTGTTTTGAAATTTAATGAAAAAAGTGAAGACATTGTGAAAGTGTTACACAGGATGTGGGAGTATTGCTTAAGTGACACCACCAAGGGGACACTGGGAACCGGTCCTAGGATAGTTTATAGTAAAGGGGACAATCTTAAAAGTATTATGGAGTGTGAGATCGAAAGTAAGATATCTAGGATGTCCAAATGTGGTTATTGTAGATATTGTAGGTACATAGCGGAAGGCTCGTATGTGTGTGTCAAGGGGTGGGGGCATACTTTACCATGCCCGGGAAAATGCAATTGTAACACAAAGAACTTGGTCTATGTGGCCTCATGTTCAACCTGTGAGGCTTTCTATATTGGTATGACAACTCGTAGATTGCGTGAAAGAATTGTTGAACATGTGAGAGCAATTAAGAACAAGGACTCGCACAATGCACTTTACACCCACAGTGGGAATTGTAAGGACTTTAAGAAATTTTTATTTTTTATCATTGACAGGGTTTTGTTAGAACATGGAGGGGATATTAGTAATAAGGTTGCCTTATTGGAGACGAAGTGGCAGTTGAGACTCAATGCCACTAGGTTCCCTGGCATCAATGACCATATTTCCTTAAAGCCTGTCTTGAAATTCAAAGCCAGCATTATATAACAAACTTGTGGATAGGTACTGCAGTGAAATAAGAAATAGGAAAATGAAAAAATCTTTATTCACTAATTGGTTTTGTATTTATTATACATATTGATAAA
This sequence comes from Protopterus annectens, assembly GCF_019279795.1. Lineage (NCBI taxonomy): Eukaryota > Metazoa > Chordata > Ceratodontiformes > Protopteridae > Protopterus > Protopterus annectens. Next base: position 1,216,565,990 of record NC_056744.1, read on the forward strand.
CATTTATTGGTTGTAGGTTACCAATTTTAAACAAATGTAATACATGGTAAATATACATACATATATATGTATGTTTTTTATATTTATTTTTATTTTTAGTCCAACAAATGCTATTTTAAGATGGGATACAAAATGTTGGATTTTTGGAGAGCAGTGAGAATGGTATGTTGTCTATTAAGTCTAATTGCATTCAATTAAGTAATTAATTTATTGGATAATTAGGTGATGTAATGTATACTGAAGATATATAATGTGTGTCATTTATTTGTAACACTGACTCTGAGGAAGCCATTGATTTGGTGAAAGCGCTTAGTCGGTGAATAAACGGAATTCTTCCAAAGCTTGGCGTGGTTGCTGGTGCTTTTTGAGGCTGTGACCGAATTGTCTTAATCAGCTGTATAGATTGTTATTGCAGTTTAGTAAAAAAAATTAGTCTGCATAATGTCCCTGCAGCCTCCCCCCACCTCCCCATATGAGGATTTCTTCCTTATTCTCCAGCATCTGAATAAATATATGGTTACATCAACTCAAGAATAAAATGAAAAACTTTTTTTTTATCAAAACTAGCTCTTCATTTCAGGTTGTGTAACATTGGAATTAGTTTGTTTAAAGACTGGACACAGGCATTTATTTTATTTTCATTAATTTTAATTACCTGTCTACCAATAGATGACGACTCATCATAATGGGGTTCTGATGTTTTAGGTATCCTATACCAAGCTTTGACCAAAAAAAATTCATTAATTGTTATAATTCCCCCTCTATAACAACACTATGTTATTTACATTCAACTCTGGATTCGAAAAGCCTCAGACTAACAGGATTCAAGTTCAGGCACTAAAAGTTAAATTTAGTGGACTTGCAAAATATTGCTTCAGATTACTCTCTAAACATATGATATGTGCACATTTTGTCAACTGTGAGCCATAAACTAATTACTACCAAGAAGCATTTTTTTAGAGATTCTTATAAATAATAATAATAATAATAATGTAGCAGCCAATGAGTGTGACAGAAACTGCTACATTTCCTTCATGTGGAGTTTCATATTACATATATCTTTTTCCACTTTAGCAATCTCTGACAAACCTCAAAATTAGAGTTTATATGCATAAATGACTTTAGAGTCTGTGTCCCATTTTTAGGATATTGCATTTCAAGTTGTTTGCTATTAATTTATCACTTTTAGCATTCCGCACAGTAGATTTAATGTTGGCAATATGCCTGTTTAGTTATATTCCTCATTAGAGCCCTGTTATCAGTAAATTGCAATTTCTGTTTCTGTAAAATTGCTTACATGAATTATTTCTCTTAATTACTATACATTTCCTTCCATGTGCACATTTAATATTTGTGCTGCTTCCCAATTCATTTAGTTTGAAATCATAAAGTAATTTATCAGCCTTTGTGATTGTTTTTCCTAAATGATACATTTTTCTGATTAATTTGTGCAAATACTCTTAAGGATCACGCTGTTTTCTTTCTGACTTTTCGATATACAAAGTTGCTTTGTACAAGGGCTTGTTGCTTATGTGATTGAAGAACTGATATTTAAGCCCTACAATGTTACCTATTTGCTAGAATTTTTCAGAAGTATTTTCCCTTTTGATTGGAGTTTTTAAGCTCTCCAGACATCATTCTCTTGTTTTTATTGAGAAAAAAGTATTATATCTCTTATATAAATTTCAGGGTGACACAGTGGCACAGTAGATAACATTGTCATCTCACAGCAAGAGGTTCCCCAGTCCAGTTCTTGGCAGGGGTGCCTTCTGTGCAGAGTCTGCATGTCCTGCCTGTGCCCATGTGGGTTTCCTTCGGGTGCTGCGGTTTCCTCCCACATTTCAAAGACATGCAGTAGGTGGATTGGACACTCTATTTTGGCCACAGGTGTCTGTGCAAGTGGTGTGGATGAACTAATGTGGCAGGGCTAGCCACTCAACACTGTAAACCTTAGAACTAGATGATTCTCGCTTTTGAAGTGCACCCCAATCCCATGTGCAAAAATGGGAAAAAGAGGTTGTGGATGGATGGATAAATATATAAATCTCTAGAACTAACATAAAATGAGAGAGATGAAGTAGTAGAAATTCCTTAATTTGATAAAACTTGTTTGTATTAGTTGAAGTGAATTCCTTGACTTTGCATACACTGGGGCACATTGAACACGTGGCAGCCATGAAGTTTGTTACTAATCCTGGCTTGTCTATCAAAGGATCATTGTGGTATATTAAAAGATGACAGACATTGACCCAATTTTTATCACTTTTGACATGTAAAATGACAACCAGGGATGCCATAGTAAGAAAAGAATTTGTTGACCATTAAAATGGGTTAGAATTTAAGGAGTTTCCTTAAATTTAATTATGTTGGTCACAGAAATAGTTCGGGATCAAATTTGATTGGCATCAAAGATGAACTACCGGTACAATAAGAAAGTACATCAGGTATAGGGTGTTCCATGGCTCTATTCATTGCAATGCCTACCCATGTTTGTAGGTTCTGGAAATAAAATGAATCATAAGATTATTTGGCATGGGTCATACAGTCTCTGTAATCAGTACAAATACTGCATACTTGTGAAAACTGTTAGTGAGGAATATTATCGCTCATTTGCTTGGGGTGCCCATTATTAGCCTGTAAAAAGTAAGTTCTATAAAATGGCTTGCAATATAAGAAGTGCAAACAAAACCGGCATGCAGCTTGGTAATATTCACTTTAAAATAGTTAAATGTAAAAATGCAAGCTTTTGCTATAAACTTATATAAAAGACATTGCAAGTCAGATAATTGCATGTTCATTTACTGTAGTGAACCAAGATACCTCATACATAGAAGCCAACAGACATCTAAGTATCTACAAAAAGTAATTGTGGCTGGAATTGTAAATAAATTAAGAACAAGTCAGAGTGAAAGTAATCCCTATAGCTATACTTCTCAATTGCAAAAAAACACAAATTCTAAAAGTAAAAAAACTATTTTCCAACATGCTTCAGCAACTGCAACATAAATTGATTGAATTCAAGGAGATATATATATATATATATATATATATATATATATATATATATATATATATATATATAGATCCCTATTGAATGATTAAAATTTCAAAGCTTCGAATGTCATATGGCCGGGACCAAATGATTGAAGTTTTAAACTTTGAACATTCAAAAAAAATAAAATAAATAATACATGTTATGCAGGGAGCAAGCCTCCCTGCACCCCCACACCCCCCGCTATTTAAATATACCAACTCCGGGATCACACTTCAGCGAGGAAAAGGGAAAATTCCCATTCCGCACTGTATGGAGATCTCCGTTTAGGTGTTTGAAGTTTTAAAACTTCAGTTATATGGTTTCGGCCATATGAGATTCGAAGCTCTGAAACTTTGATCACCTAAATGAGACCCATATATACATATATATATATATATATATATATATATATATATATACATGCACACATTTTTTTTTATTTATATTGGCATCATCTAACCAAAAACTAAATGCCCCTTAAATGCCCCTTCATGAAGGATAAAAGTAAAATGATACTTTATGTCAAAAGTACACAAACTGGTGGTATTGTCAATGAGTATCTGGAACTTGAGAGAAAGAAACTGAGTTGTATACTTGATTTCAGAAGTTATATCTGTGAGCAAAGTTTTCAACAGGTGTCTAAAACACAGACAGAGGCTTCATACATGAACCCCTGCTTGTTACCATTGTTTGACCAGGGACAGGAGTTATGAACTTGTGAATATTTGTTAACAGATAGAAAAGTGACATTTTGGTTCTGCTTTAATTGTGCAGTTATAACCAGCTATTGAAATGCATTAGTCAAGATGGTATCTGTGGCCTTCTTAAAATTCCCTTTACATCCAATAGTAAAGAGAGGCAGAATCTCATAACAGATAATTGTCATAAAGCTTCCTTCTGATAATCAAGACTTTTCCAAACCACTATGGCCCCATCCCCATCAGCATCTGTAATTAATATGTAATTATATAACCACAGTCCTAGGAAAAAAGCCAGTGATTACCTTTAGTACTTTTACTAAAACACACGTCCAGCATGACACAATGAGAAATCCAGTAAATAAAACTTCAAAAATTCCTCTGCCTTGATCTAAAAACTGTAATCCAAATAAAACAGATACCTTGTCACAGTACACAATAATCCTCTCTAGCGCCTCGGCTTAAAAGCCTTTACAGAGTATGCTTCTTGTCATCATTCATTACCTAATATCCCACATTCAGTAAACACCAATTCAATTAGATCTAATTAGTCCTGTCTCTATTTAAAGGGAGCACTTCCAGTGGCATTCTCTATTTAACCCTACTGGTGCTAGGGTATTAAACTTTAGAATTATAGCTGACTCCATTCTCCATAGTTTACCTTTTATGTTCAACCCCTGGACTGACTTAACCTGTCCTAAAACTGTTGCTTCCAAATCTCTTGTGTCACTGTTATGTACTTCTTTAAAATGTAGAGCTACAGGACTTTCCTCCCTATTTTTCTGATATCCCTTAAATGTTCTTTCAGTCTGTCCCCAAAAGTTCTTTCACTTTGCCCTATATATACTTTGCCACAAGGACACCTTAGTCCATAAACTATTCCTGTGCTATCACAGGAATATACACCATTGATAGTAAACGTCTTACCGTTGATCTTATCAACATTTTGTACAGCATACTTACAACAACAGCACCTTCCACAAGGGAAGGTGCCTTGCACAGATATCTCTGAAGTAACATCCATTGCAGGAAACTGAAATCTCCCATGGACTACAAAGTATTTTAAACGTCTTCCTCTAGTATATGAAAACATAGGAAACCCACTTTCCTTTATATTAAGATAGCTACTTTTTTCCAAGGTATTCCAATGTTATTTCACTAGTTGGCTGAATTTTTCAGAAAAAATGTATATTTAGTTACAAAAATAAACGTTTGCCTTTCAAATTTTTTTTCAAATATATGTGAATTTTTACACATTCGTTTGCCCTTAATTACTTTTTCTTAACTTTCTCCCACTAGCTTTGCATCATAACCCCTATCCATAAACAGCTTTACTGCTTTATTTATTTCCTTATCACTCTCCTGTTTGTCACTGCACAGGCTCTTGATTCTTAAAAATTCCCCATAGGGAATAGATTTAATTATGTTGGGGGGGTGACAACTATCACCATATAAAATATGATTATTCTCCTCAAATTTTCGATGTATACCTATTTGTATTTTACTATTCTTAAACCCTTTTAATTCTATATCCAGAAAATGGACTTTTGTTCCCTTTTGAATTCCATCAAATCTGATGTTATAACAATTATTCTGTATTTCTTGTAGAAACGTTTCTACTTCTTTCCACCCCCCTTCACATATAAAAATCAGGTCATCAATGATTCAATAATATTGTTGAACATATTTTCTAAAAAAGATTTTATTATAAATACATTTATTCTCAAACATGCCCATAAAAATATTGGCATACATGGGGCAAAACCAGCCTCCATGCCAGTTCCCTTTAACTGCTTATATAAATCTCCATTAAATTCGAAAATATTATAGCTTAAGCAAAAATTAACCAATTCTGAAACATACTGTGTCTTGGGGTATCCTTTGGAAAGTAAAACAAAGCTTCCAGGCCATGGACATGTTTTATACTAGTGTATAAACTGACCACATCCACGACCAGGAAGAACATATTCTGCTTCCACTCGATCCCCTTAATTCAATCCAGAAAATCAAACAAATCTGTTATATATGAAGATAGTTTCTCTACCTCTGTCCTTAAATAAGTATGTAAGAATAAGGCCAAATTATGTGTGAAATATCCACATGCCGAAACTATAGGCCATCCTGGTGGATCCACCATATCTTTGTGAATTTTAGGAACACAAAAGAAATAAGCCATCGAGTTCTCCTTTACTGCAAACCTTTTATACACATCCTTATGAGAAAAATACTTTAATCTTAATCCTTTCATTAATAGCTCTTTATAAATGTCTGTCGCTTCTAAATAACTATCCATCCCTACTAGTGCATAAACCTCTCTATTCTCTAAATGGTTATAACACATTTTTAAATATTGCATATAGTTTAATACTACTAATTTGCCTCCCGTATCAGATGGTTTGAAAAGAAGCTTTCTATTCTGACTCAGTTTTTGCAAACTAGGCCATTCCGCTTTAGTTAGAGTATATTTAAAATCCCACTTCAACTTATTCACTTTCTCACATTCCTTTTCCATTGCAAATTGTAATGCACAAGATAACTGCTGAATACTGTCATCCTTGCAAACAGGCATGAAATCATTTTTATGTCACACTTTCTGTATATAATTTACAATATGCATCCATTTCAAAATCCAAGGCACGTGAGTGGAAACTATCTTCACTAACAGTAGATTCATTTTCAATGCTAATATCATTGTTAAAATTGTCATTTTGGGCAAAAGACATGTTTAAATTAAATTTTCTAACAAATTTAAATATTTCACATTTTAACTCATATATTCTTGGAAAGACCATAGGTATATATTTCAAACCCTTATTAAGTACTGCTAGATCAGTTGTAGTTAAAACACAATTAGAAAAATTTACTACATAGTCCTCTTGACAGTTTATATTCTTACTAGTGCCACTTGCCTCTTTTAACTGTCCGAGAGTTGGGGTAGAATCCCCCATTGTAATCATGTCCATAGTTGTTATTTCTGGACCTCTACTTATCATTTTTTCTCCCTGGTTCTTGAAACGTCTCTCTTAAATATTCTGAATTCCTTGCTTCTGGTAGCCCAGGAAAATGGTTTTCCTCCTCACTGTCCCCTGTAACAAATGAGGAATTACTCCCTGCCATGGAGACATAGTTGTTGGTGTTCCTTCTTCCTTCTTCCTGTTAAAACCTCACATGCCGATGTTGCTTACGCTGATTGGTGGAGATTACAAATGCCTGATTACATTCATAATCTTTAATATCCCTGTGTAATTTGTTCTTTTTCCTGTCAATAAGTTCTTTTTCATACCCAGTTAACTTTTCATTTACTGAAGTCAAAAAGTTCTCCAACACTGTATTACTGGATTCGCCGTTGTGATGTAAAATGCTTGCAACTAGGATTGTGTCAGTGTGGTTTGTTTTCATTTATATAAATGTATGATTGCTTATGTCTTAAGTGATGGTTTAATAAAGATATTTCTTGTTTAAAAAATAGAGAAAGACCATCCCCATTTTGTTATTTATAGAGGCAACAGGAAGAAGTTAATGCTCTTTACAGATTCTTTGAATAATGTGAGGAGGAGAACCAGAAGTGATTAAACTTACACATTCATCTCTGACTAACCTGGAAGAAGTGGAATATGAAGCCATAAGACACACTGTATGAATCCAACAAAGATCAAAGAACAGTGTCTCAAACATACACTCGTACCTTCTATTTCCTTACATAGGCCTTACTCTATCACAAACCCACAAGCACTCAAACATACACTCGTACCATCTATTCTCTTACATAGGCCTTACTCTAACTCTAACCTGCACACACACACACACACACACACACACACACACACACACACACACACACACACACACACAAAAACACACACACACTACTCCTCCTTAATGTTATAAATTACAGCATATCCAAAAGCTTCAGCAATGGCAATGCAAACCTACACTTACCTGTCAAAATCCATACTCCATCATTAAACAATGACTTGTAAACATCTGGAATGCATTCCATAAAAACATAAGTTGACTAAATTACTTCTGTACCACCCCCTGCTAATTATATATACTAACCCGAAGACCGCAGTCTCACACAGCCAACAATCAGTTGCTCAGATGATCATACACAGTCAACTAAGCAGCTGTGGACCACACACACACACTCACACTCACACACACACACACACACACACACACACACACACACACACACACACACACACACACACACACACACTCACAGCACAAAGACAGATATGTATACATATATTAATGTGTGTGTGTGTGTGTGTGTGTGTGTGTGTGTGTGTGTGTGTGTGTGTGTGTAGATATACACACACACGTACACACACACGCACACACACATGCACACACATGCACACACATGTATATATGCATTCTAGCATACACACGCGAATGTAAAGAGACAATGGTCTTAAGGGAAATGATGATATATTTATGTGGCACACTGAACGGATGTGTTTAAATTAAGGTTTTTCTGTATTTGTTGGGATGGAGTTCTTACACCTTACTAAGTAGGTGCATTTAAGGACAACAAACTGAAATATTAAAAGGTAGTTATTTATGTTTCTACTTATGTCTTCACAATACAAAATTTGATTTACCAAAAACAATTTGTTTTACTTTGAAAACAGCTCAGCTTCACTTTATTGCCTTAATCAAACTCTGATTGGCTACTAGAGCAAACAGCTGCACTTTTATGATTAATAAAATCAACTTAAATGAATCTGGTTGTCACAGAGGAGAAAGAACATTAATGGTATAATTAATTATACCGAGAAAACCCCTAAAAGCAAAACTTGAAAGGCTGCTATTCTGCAGAAATTAACTGGAGGCAGATGGTTTTATTTAGCAAATATTGCTGCTTCTTGTATGGAACACCATATCCTGAAGATTTTATTTTATTTTACTTCTTTTCTGTTATTCATTATTCCTTCTTTCAGATTCTCTTCTTATCACAGCTTTAGGAAAACAGTTTGGAAACATTCCTGCCTCCTGAATTTACTCTCATTCCTGATGCATACTGGTCCAAATAGTAAAGGAATATAAATGTATTTGTAAATATGTTGTACGCTTGTCAACAACAGAGGTTGAAGTACTGACATTATAACCTTGAATTTTCTTGACTGTGGGTATGGAAGTTTAGCTTTCTACAGCTAGACATGACATTTAGGGCTACTAAATTAATAATGTTTGATAAAAGACTTCTGTGGGCTGGTACATTTGATAACAGGTTAAGTCAAAAGGTAGGGTGCATAAATTGTCAGACCTTTACCTACTTGTGAAGGAATGATGGGGAATTACAAGCTTTGTTATAAAACCTTGACTACCTACCACTCAAATTGTATTAAGTCCTCTGGATGTGCACAAAGCTCTGATCTATCCCTCAGGATTACCTTAATTGTATCCCACAATCTTTTAAAAAATAAGTCCTTTTTACAATGCAATACTGCATGAAAATTACAAGTCTGCCTCCAGTAAAAACTATGTCTTTGACAGTTAATGCTGACATTCTTCCCAAAATTGACTGACTTCCAGAGTGTGGTGCTAGGCTTTTAGAACACAGTTGCATCATCAGGAAGTCAATAAAGCCTTCATTTCTCATTCCTGCCCACTAAATCATGCATAAGACTCTGTAATTATGTCTGGCTTCCAATAGAATACTGCCCTCTACTAGCTCACCATTTAAGACTACATTCCATGATGTATCATCTTAGACCCAGGTCTTATGTAATCTAGCTCCATGGTAGGAAAAGCTACTCACCATTAGGGCAATGGCATTCACTGAACATAATCTTATGTTATTTAATCGGTTTTTTTTTGGCTCTTAGAAATACAGATGGCAATCTCAACTTTCATAAGTAAATGTTTCATTTATGATGGTTAAAATTGTGTTCCTTAAGTAATTCATATGATTTGAAGTTTTCTGCAAAAATAGGTTATTTTCCACGATGTTCTGTTCAAAGGACATTACTGAAATTGTGTTTTGGTCACTTTCAATTAATTTTATTTTAATTTATTGATCAGGTAAGCAAATTAGTTTGATGACCCTTTCCAGAAATGGCCCAAGCTAGGAGACATGCAGACATGAATCAAAACAGTCATATAAGCAAATATCCTGTGTCAGTTGTAATGGTTCACTTGCAAAATACGTGAAGAAGTGATCCCAGTTGGGCTGACTTGTTCTAACAGCTCAACCCATAGTGAACTAACTGGGTTAATTGGATCCAGAATAACTTTAAGATCTGAACTTTTGGTGTTTGTAAATCACAAATGAAGACTACATTGAGCTCTGAGCAGTCTAATCAATTGACGGGATCAACCAGAGTCAGCATTGAACAACCTGCATCAAATTGACCACTGTGTAACCTGGAATGGCTTTGGGTGGACTAAATTCAGCAGACTTTCACTTAAAATCTCAGGTATGGCCATAGCAGAATGTTGAGCACCATCAGATCTTGACATTCTCATTGCATAGCCACAAAAAGCACAAAAAAAATTATAGAGTCAAGGGTTACAAAAATATATAGATTTATGTATCAGATGGTATGCTAGCATATGTGACTCTCTGGGTAATGTTCCTCAATGCATAGTTTTCTCATAGATATTACTGCATCATATGAGGGTTGCTTTGTCATCATCATCAACCCCTTTTTTCCCCCATTTTTCTACATGGAGTCAGGGTTTGTGTTAGTTATTCCCATCTCTCTTTATTCAAAGCTACTCTCCTACTGTATTTAACATTCATGTCTGACTACCACAGGTCTTCTTCCATGCAATTCATTCACCTCTTTGCTTGACGCCCTCATTTCCTCTTGCCTTCTTCCTGTCTGTCCCAAATCTTTTTCACCTGAATGTCTTCTGCATTTCTGCAGATGTGCCTGAACCAATGTAATCTGTTCTCTTTGACCTTCTCTGCAATTGTAGATACTTTGGCGTCTACTCTGACAGCCTAATTTCTTCATTTGTCCCACAGTGCGCATTCTACCATATGTCTTCAGGCACTCCATCTCCATCACCTCTAGCTTCCTTAACTGCTGTATCTTTACTGCCCAGGTTTCTGTACCATACAGTAGTACTGGTTGCAACACTGTTTTGCACCTCTTACTTTTCAGATTCTCTGGCATTCTTCTGTCATACACCACACCTGACACTCTGTGCTAGTTGGCTGCAGGTCCTTTGAACCTAGCTTTGACTTCCTCATTCCGACTTCTCATCTCCTCACCTACCACTCCCAGACACTTGAAGCTGGTAACCTGTTTCCTTATTTTCCCTTGTATCTCAATTCGCACCATCTTCTGATTTCCCCTATTTGCTGACATTACAACTGTCTTATTTGTTCTCATTTTCTTCCCATGTGCTTTCGGTTTTGCATTCCATTCCCCTATCCTTTGCTGACGTTCTTGCTCAAAGTATGCCTGTAATGCCACGTTGTCATTGTGTAGCAACTTTGCTGATCTGTTCCCTCCAACTTGTTTGATAATGTAGTCCATCTCCAGTATGAACAGCAGTGGACTCAGAACTGAACCTTGATGCACACCCAGTCCAACTTGGAACCCCTCTGTACATGAGTCAATGTGTCATTGTACTTAGCCTGCACTAAATTTACCAACATTTCTGAGACTTCAAACCACTACAGTACTGCCAAAATCAGCTTTCTTGGGACCTTCTCATGTGCTTTCATCATATCTAGGAATGCCCAGTTGCACTCTTTTCTAGTTTGTTGCTTCTTCCTAACTATTGTCTCACTGCAAACATCGGATCAGTTGTGCTGCATCTGGATCTGAATCTGAGTTGCTCATTTCTTCTTTTTACTTTTTACTACCCTGCGCATTTGTTTATCACTCACCCTCTCCAAATCTTTCATGCAGTGTGACAGGAGTTTGACATCTCTATACTGCCCACAGTTGTAAATGTCCCTTTTGTTCTTGTACACTACCATGAGTATGATTATTCTCTACTTATCTTAGGTACACCTTTCTTTCCATACTCTTGTGAGTACCCTACCTTTCTCAACCAACATCTTGATCATATTTACTATGATCTCATCTGAGCCTGCTGCTTTCCATGGCTTTATTTTCTTTAGTGCTGTTCTTACTTCTTTTAAGGTGGGCTGCTCTTCTTCTTTCATTGTAGACTGTGTCTGAGACACTGCAGCCTCTGTGGGGTTTTCTTTATTCAGAAGCTGCTTGAAGTACTTCTGTCTGCCTTTGATCTCCTGTGGACTGGTGAGCAGGTTGTTTCTGACATGCCTTATGAAGGGTGCGTGACTATATTCTTTATCATTTTGTCTTTGTATTACAGCCTGATATATTTTCTTTCGGTCATCTACTGAGTCAGTTTCCAGAAGTTGGTAGACTGTCTCTGATGCCTTGCTCTTTGCTGTTGCAACTCCTGTCTTAGACTCTATGTTAGCCAACCAGTATTCCTTCTTAGCCTGGTTCATCTTTTCTATCACCCAATTTGTCCTAGACGTCTTCTTTCCTTTGATGACTACCTGGACTTCTTCCTTCCACCACAGGCTTTCCTTATATACCTTATTTCGTTGCCTGGCTCAGACACGTAGGTGTTCTAGAGTCCTCTCACAAACTGTTTTGAAATGATATCAACACCAACTCATGTTGTCCTGTTTTATCCAGTGGGTCTTGCAACTGCTGCCTGAATGCACTCTCTTCCTTACTATCACAACCCTACTGTGAGATGAAGGCTGAGATTATGAATAGTGTCCTATATTTTCACTGGAGTCTGACTGCCAGGAGTCTATAACTAATTCTGATGACATCCCTCACTCTCTTCTTAAGCCTTTTCCTCACCACAATTTGCATACTATTTATTTTCTCTCCTCCTCCTCCTCCCGAGTAGTAGACTCTGGATCCCAAGCCAAGTGGCTTTGCTTCACTGTCCTTCTATCTTGTCTCCTAGGTATGTAGGTTGTCCAGACTCCTCTTTAACATTATGTCATCCACTTCTAAGATGCATCATGTCAGAGAATCTACAATGAGTGTAGCAATTCTTCTTTTGCATTTGGCAGGTTGATTGGCTTTACATCCAGTTTTAGCACAACAGAGTTATCCCAGGTAACATATGTTAGACAGCCGGATACCAGATGGCCAGTAGCTTATTTACCCAGGGCTGCTGAGCTTTATAGGGGGCACAGACTGGCCAATAAGGGCACATACACCCATCTCACCATTAACATGGGTCCCTGGTGTAGGTTGGAATAGGCCGAGTCTTTTACACACTTATCACCGGCAAATACCCATGCCCATTTCTGCCAACAGTAGTCAGTACGACTGAATCACATGGAAACAATTTTTACACCATTGACTGGTAGCCCTGACATGACACACAGTCTGTGATCCAGGTTTTCCTAACTTGAGGATAATGTGCCTCACCATTGATTGGCAAAGCAGCTGGTCTATACAACTCTTTCCCCTACAGACATCATCTAGAGTCTGTGCTACTGCCCAAAACTGCATCATTTGTGTGAGCTTGAGGTAGAAACACTCAGCACATTTTGCAGATGTGGGAGGAACTCCACAGAGATGCAGGGAGAGCAGACAAGCTCCACAGCGGCATTGGCCGGAGGTCAGGATCAAGCTCTGTACCTTGTGCTTGGGAGGCAAAGACTTTAACCATTATGCCAACTGTAAAATGTTCTAATTTCCTGCACCCTACTAGCAGTATGAAGAGTTGCTTTGTCTCAGCAGCTAGGAGTGTTTGAGCATGCCATGCGTTATATTATTTCTGGGTCTGAACAGTTAAAGAAAGGTACAATGAAATGCAGAAATCTGACTAGAATGGAGGTGAATAATGAAGCATGTTCTTCCTCATATAAAATGCACATATCCTAAATGTGGTACAAGGTACTTTCAGGTTAAAAAAGCTAACTTAAATTATATTATCATTACTGCAGAAAGTGACCTGGTATGGAATTAGACAGTTAGGGTGACAGACTTGTGGTAATGGACACAGTAAGCTAAGTGCCCATCTCAAAAAAGTACACAAATGACATCAAGGCACAGATGAAGGGGAATGTGACTCGTATGTGTAAGTTATGACTTCATGTAGCAAGTACCTACCTAGAGCAGGAGAAGTGCACTATTACTACTGTTAAGTTATTGATGAGGACATAGCGCTTTATTAAGGTCATATACACACACACCGAAGAGGCATAGAATAGTGATTGGGGAAAGAGGCAGTCAGTTTATACTTTAATTATACCAATATGAACAAAGGGTTGGGGGATATACATTTTAATATCCCTGCCAGTTAGTATAAATAGCAGTCTTTCAAGAGTCCCCAAACTACTCATAGTCTTTGTACCTCATAATATTCTATTTATTCAGCAAATATTTATAAAGGTCTGAAAGAAAGGGCATTCCCACCTTATTCAGTAGTAACGCCATCCTCTTTTTGGCAATGAGTTACTGTTATTATTAAATTATTTATTTATTTATTTATTTATTTACATTTGCTTACCAGGATAGTCCACTGGGCCAAAGAGCTCATTTTTAGTGGAGGCCAAGGGAGAAAAGCTCCACAGGTAATACGAAATAGAAAACGTACAATAGATACAATAACAAGCATATAATATAAAGGAAATACATTTGGCATAAGTACATTACTGGAGAATAAACAGCAATAGTGTGACATGAAGTGGATACAATTGGAGTAAGTTTGTTACAGGGCTATATACAGCCTAGTGAAGCAATTTAAATTGAAATGATAACAATAAGACTTGATTCAGCACATTACATACAATTTCTAACAGGTGAATTGAATTACAAAATGACACATAATTCTACATTGCATAAAAAGTAAAAGAAAGTTCTAACAGTGGTTAATAGTGAGGCTTATACCTGGCCTTACTATAGATAACTCAAACAGCATAAAGTAGCAAGGCATTACACCTTCTATTAAGTATATTATATGTCCAATATGAATATCTGTGTTCGGTACAGACTGATTGTGATTTGAGGGAAGGAGACAAGGTGCAGATACAGTTCCAGTTGGAAGATAGAAAGTTTTTTTAGGGAGGTTTTGAAAGTGTCAGGATTTCTTGTAGTTCTAACAGTCAAAGGTAGGGCATTCCTGGCCCTATTATTTTGTGGGTTGTAGTCAGTTGAATGTAATAGAGGTAGTGAGGCAGTTCAAGACAGCTGAGATAGTGAAGAGCAGTACAGTAATGGGTAAAATCTTTGGTGTTAGAGGCAAATTTAGCAAATTTATTATAACAAGTATCTAGTTTAGCTCTTAGGGAGGATGAGAGATTAGTAAGTAGAGGTGCACTGTACAGTCGGAAAGGTAGTAGGTAAGTGGAAGCAAGGACTTGTGTTGTGGAGGGGCTAAGGAAGTTTTTGTGCTTATAGAGGATTACATGCTTTTGGAGGGTCTTGCTGATGCTGTGATATATGTGTATGTCTAACTTCAGGTGTTCATCTGTAAACACTCCTAGCAGCTGTGTCTGAGTATTAACCTCAGTTAAGGGAAGAAGACTTCTTAGGTGTGAAGAGCATGAGTTTGGTTTTGGTAGGGTTGAGTGAAAGGTGATTGCTATACATCCACATCTCAGTAGTAATTGTAAAGTTGTCAGCATATTGAATAAGTGAGCCTTGACCTAGACAGGAGAGGAAACTATTAATAAAAATGATGCATAACAAGGGTCCTAGTATAGTAACTTGGGGACCTCCATTAGGGGTATTGAGATATGGGAAGAAGGAATCTTGCCATTTGACAGCCTGTTGTATATCAGTTAAATAACTACCAAGCCAGTTAAGAGAGGGGAGAGAAATGCCAATTTCTGAAAGCTGATTTAGAAGCAGGGACTGAGAGACAGTATCAAAAGCTTTTGAAAGGTCTAAGAATAGAGAGGAGACAATTTTGCCTGAGTCACAGGCTCTGTTGGCTGTGTCCATGAAGGATATGAGGGCAGTTCTGGTGCTGTGGCCTGGTCTAAAGCCATGCTGTGTGGGAAACAAAATTTGGTTGTGAAGAAGAAAGTGTAGAATTTGAGTGTGAATGCATTTTTCTAAGATTTTAGAGATTGGAAAGAGAATAGAAATAGGTCAGAAGTGTGAGATATCAGAATTATCGCCTCCTTTATGAAGAGGAAGAATACAGGCTTTTTTCCAGATTTTAGGGACGTAACATTTTTGGACAGATCTGTTTAGAAGGATGGCTAAAGGATAGGCAATAGATTCAACTGCTAACTTTAAGAAGTGTTTAGGTAGGTTGCTGGGAGCATTACTGCATGGTTTGAGCTTAAGCAGTAGTATTTTTATTGTGGTGGTTAGGATGGGTGTAAACATGAATGTAACTGTAGACTTGGTAGAGTGAAGGGTATAATGGAAGTAGTGTGACTGAGTACTTTAGAAGGAGTAGCAGAGTTCATGGGGTTATGAGATTGTGGAAAGGAAGCAGTGGTGTGTGCTATAGCATTAATAAAGTGAGAATTAAAGAGGGTTGGTATTTCTAGTGGAGTTTTGTCAGGATGAGCACATAGGTTACTCTTTGTACCTGGATTTAGTAAAGATGTAACAGAATTCCAGAATTCCTTTGGGTTCAATTTGTATTCATTCTGAAATATCATAAAAAATAGAACCATCTCAGTTTTAAGGCTACCCCTGAAAGAAATTTGGCAAGAGGCAAGTGTGTACAAGAACTTAACAAGTGCATGAGCCTTCTTGTCCTAGGAAGAGCTCAATTGACTGCAAGTTTTTGATTTTTCTCCCTCATCTAGAGCAAAAACTGGAAATAGAAAATAAGATAAAATATTTATTTGTAAATTGTACTCTGTGAAGGAATACCATCTGAGTGCCATGGGAATGTTCTGTAAACAATATGCCATGTTGCAATAACTACCAATATCCTTTTCTAAATGTCTTAAAATTCCTTGCTATTTCAACATAAATCACACAAAAGTTGTTATTGCCCAACAAAAGGTAGAAGAATGAAAGAACAAAAAGAGTACAAGAAACACTGATGACATAACCAGTTTATGGCCTAACAGATTCTTCAGTCAGGGGGATTATGGGGGAAACCTGTTGAAACAAAGTTAATAAAATTTGTTTCAGCTAGGAAACTTGTTCAAAACACAATTCAGTAAAATGAATTATTTAAAACAATAATTACTCAGTACAGAACACTAATCTATATATTTTTCCATAAGTAGACAAAATGCTTGCAGTCTTCATGTGATGAGGTCACACTTCAATGATACTGTAGTATGATGACATCACATGCCAATATAACTGCTTTCATTACTTCCCTTACATGAGGATAGATAAATCATGTCTGGGAACAGTGCCTGGTTAACTACCTTCCCAAAAGATAGTAGCTTTCTGTATATCCTTGTCATGTTAGAGTTGGATGATAGTGAAGGAGCAAACTGCAACAGTCTCATATTTCAAGTGGATGCCATCATACATACATATACATGCATGGATCCTCATCTCTACCACCAAAAGGCAGCTACCTTATTTTATTTATTTTTATTTATTTTATTTTACATTTGTTTACCGGGCTAGTCCAACTGGATACATGTCCATTTTCAGTGGACAATACTACTTAAGTAAAAATAAACAAAATGTACCAAATAACAATACAAATTAATAATAGAAAAAAAAAAAAACAATGTACTTTTAGCCTATGGCAGGATGTAATAGTATTCGAGTACAGTAAGAGATTTAGCAAAGAAAGATAAAAGTAAAATATTACAACTTCATTGGAAGTTGAAAAAAATATTTATGTATGCCTTTATTACATATGGAATAACAGAAACAGTTATATAGAGGATAATTTAGAGTGTTAGATATAAGAAGAAAAAGAATGGGTGTGAAGAGTCAAAAAAGAAGGAGGTAAGAATGCTTAGTCAGGGTTATTGCAAGAGCAAAGCCAGTGGTTGGATAAGAAGAGTTTTAGTTTAGTTTTAAATATTGGGAGTGATGTTTGAGTTGTGAGGTCTTGAGGTAGTTGATTCCATATTTTACCAACCGAGTTGGAAAATGTGGAATCACCTGCTGTGTTATTAGATAGAGAAGTATGAATCAATATTTTGTTAGAGGAGCGGTTTTTAGATTGTTATAGGGTTTTATGAGGATGGAGAGCATTGGAGTGTTGTCAGGGTGGTAAAGGGCTTTATGGGCAATTGTAAGTTGACTAAATTGTATTTGGTGGAGTAATTCTAGCCACCCTAATTTTTTAGATTGAAGCAATGATGAGTCCTGTATGGAGAGGCTGTAGCAAATCTGGCAATGTTGTTATATGATGTAGCTAGTTTGTTAAGATTATGTTTAGAAAGATTAGTATAAATAGGGAGGCATATAATAGGGTAGATATTAAGTGGGTTCTAGCTATTGTAGTTTTAGCTTCTGGAGTAAGGAAAGATTTGATTCTATAGAGAGAACCTAGTTTTGAGAGATAAGGGTGCCATTGTTGGATGTGAGTGTGAAATTAATGGAGGACAATGATTAGAGAACCATTGCCTATAGTAGTGTAGTGTGTTTGTTGTGTGAGAATAAAGTTTGACTGTGTTGGGGCTGAGGAAATGATGGTTGTATCATCTGCATATTGAATGAGTGGCTAGGTGAAGGTCATTTATAAAAATCGAGAATAGTAGAGGCCTAAGATAGAACCCTGAGAGGTGGGGAGGAGATCAGAGATGGTTATGCAGTACTGCCCTGTTTCGGGGTTGTCCAGATAAGATGTGAACCAATTTAAGGCTAGATGTTATGCCAGAGTACTGCCTGTTTTCGGTGTCCAGATAAGATGTGAACAATTTAAGGCTAGATTGTCAAGAGAGAGGGACTTGAGATGATGGAAAGAGTTGGTGGTTGACCATGTCAAAGGCTTTAGACAGAGGTCAACGAAGGCTAGAGGAAGGAGTATTTATTTTATGTGTTTTTTTTAATAGAGTCGATGAAGGATAGTAAGGCTGTAGTAAGGCTATCATACTTTGTGTATACTCCTGTGATGTCAGACTGGGACAAAACTGAAAGAACAAATAGAACACATCAGATGCATACAAAACAGTATGCTGCTCTACATCCAAAAGATAATACCTGTACCAGACAGCTGATATTTGGTTGTGAGGAAATTGAAAAAGCAATGATAGCAGTGATATATTCCATTGCATTGCTCCTGGACAGTCCACCGCCCCTAGACAAGCTATAATGACCTTCTCTGCTGACCTCTGAGGTTTGTGAGGAAAGTTAAATAAATAATAACCACACTGATCCCAGCCCTTTACAAGTCATAGTGACTTTCTTTGCACAACTGAGGTTTAATTGTGGAGAAAATTACACTACTGAACAGGGCCAGACTAGATGGGTTTCAAAGCAAAAGTCACTACTTGGCTTGAGTCAAAATCCACTTATATAATGGTATGAGGACCACCAGGCTCCCAGAGGCTCTGAGGGTCTAGAAGTTCTGTGATACATTTTATGCCTTATTTTTGAAAGAAAATAACTTGTTTCACTTTTTTAAATAGTACTATGAAGAGTTACGTATGTGTCAAGCAATCTTGTGTGTGTGTGTGTGTGTGTGTGTGTGTGTGTGTGTGTGTGTGTGTGTGTGTTCACATATAAAGATTTGTGATATTTTTAAAATAAAAACGCGCACACAATTATCATGTATGTGCACGTGCATGCACACACAATTATACACACACATACTGGCACTGCCCTTGACAAGTCAGGTCTATCACTAGAGGTATAAACATGCGCGCATGATATCCGCTTACCTACAGGCAAATTGTTGAATGCCAGTTCACCTACATCATGTCTTTGGGGTTTTAGTAGAAACCATACCAAATTGTTAAACCCAGAATAAGCCAACAAAGAGACACTTTGGGCATGCAGACTCCACACAGAAGATTTTATAGCCTAAAACTTAACCAGAGCAAAACATTCTGAAATGGCAGTGCTACTCACTGCAGCACTGTGTCAATGATCAAGTGCTTTCACACCTATCTTGCTCTTGCTAGACCATCAAAGATAGACATTTATCATGTAAAATGCCGATCTTTGTGATGGAATGTAAAAGAAATTATTACAAACATATTACTCTTAAATGCAATGTAAAATCCACACACACATACACGCAGAACTAGGCAAGTGTAAACTTAGTTTTACACTAATTGCAGTATATATGCAAAACACTGTGCTACAATACTCCTGCTGCACCAAATCAGTAACTGTTGTTTAACAGTGATCAAGGAATAGCAGGCATAAGTCACTTTTATCCACATATTACTTCAATATCCATCAGTTACAGCCACTTGCCCACTATGTATACCTCAGATGTCTGATTGTGGTAGATAATAGTAGTAGTAGTAATAATAATAATAATAATAATAATAATAGTAATAATAATAATAATCACAGTAATGTAATTCAGGTTTGCTTCACACAGTAAAATATTGATTGACATACATCTGAGAAGGTTTTTATGCCAGAGCCCTAAGTATTTTTCCTTCTCGGAAGTGTGGTACATTTGATGCAGCATTCACATGCTCCTGTCTTGGTAGACAGAAAACATAATTTCATGAACTAAGTTTGTCTGTGAACTGTACAATAGCAGTAATAATAATAACACTGCAACTCTTTTATATTTTTAAATGAGGTAGAGGGATTAGTAAAACTGGAGGATATCTGTTGTGGTTTGTGTAACTGATCTGTAGGTCTTTTTGAAGATCATAAAGAATACAACAAAATATACAAGTTAAAAGTGACATGCTGGCTGCCAAGCTCATGCATGGAAGCAGAAACCCCCTAACTAGCCTGTCCATGTTACCAGTTCCATTTCCAAGTCATGGAAATATTTATTTGTCTCATGTGCCATATGGTCAAGTTTCAATTGTTGTTTGTCTTTTGGCTTTTCCTGGTTAGGGGTCGCCACAGTGGAACTCCGGTCTGCTAATGATTGGCAGTAGACTTTCACAAAGGCCGAGGTGCCAGCTCAACATTCAACCTTCAACTAAGGCATGCCCATTTACGCATGTCTTTCGAACACCCACCCAACCGTGGGGAGTACATGCAGACTCCACACAAAAGGCACTCCCTGCACTCCAGCCGAGAATCAAATGGGAGAACCTCTTGCTGTGAGGCAACAATGCTACCGCTGCACCACCACGGATGTCATAAATACCAGAAAAAAATATTTTCACTTATATTCTCAAATTTTGCCAAAAACTAAGCAACTGACAAACTTTTTCTTAATTCAAATGTAGGTAAATTAAGCCCAACATCAAAAACAATAATACATTCATTGTGGCATATTTCACTTCTACAAAATAAGTGTCATGGCTGTATTTTAAATGCTGTTGTAAACATGCTAATAACATTTTGTTTGAACTTTTTCAAAATTTAAATCCCATACAAATAATGCCTGGCTATATTGCATTGCAGTCATAGCCAAAACCTCAGAATGTATAGAGGTGGTAATTAGGAAAATATTTTAATGTTAAAATGCAGATGTGCCAGTGACACAGGGATAAAGCTCAGACTATATCCCAGGTTATCTTGGTTCAATAAACAGGGCAACAGGTAAGCACTAGGCTAGCTGCCTTTGTAGGCCATTTTAAGTATAAACAGTTAGCCCTTTCAGTGCTTGAATTAACCTATCCCATTTGGTGTTAGATTGGCCTTACCCATCTCATGGTCAATAATTATATAATACCCCTTTTGAGAATAACTGGAATCATACTATAGACAATCTGAGGGCACAACTAGGTGTGCCCCTCTTGAGGGAAGGAAGTGGGTTCCAGCCAGTTTGTCTAGTCACTCCTGACCTGACCACTTCAAAAGGGCATGGAAATAATCATAAGATGTGAGCTGGTGCAGAGACATTGCGGAATTGACCACCCAGGCCTTTAGTAATAGCTACTATCAGTTGCCTGAAGGATCATGTACATGCTGACAGAAGAGAAAAGACAGCCCCCATGTTGATGTAGGTGCCCATGTGACCATCCAAGCAGAAGAGTTATGCCTTATATAAAAATAGTCTCATTGATAGGATGCCTCTGAGAGCAAGAAACATCCTGATAATTGCCTCTTTGACAGCCTTCTCAGGGTGTCTCATCCTAGTAGATCTAAGGAGATTTCTCCCACCCCTAGGGAATGAAGGAGTTTAAGTTCGATACTGAGGGTTGATGGTTGGCAAGCCAGAGGGTGATAGGGACATAGTAAAAAAAAATTCTGAATACAAATACAGCAAAGCACGCAATTCTTATTTATGTTAATTAACACTTTTGCCACATTTGCTTGAGCACACTACACACACACACACACACACACACACACACACACACACACACACACACACACACACACACACACACACACACACACACACACACACACACACACACACATCCAGGTCAAGCAAACGTAACCCATAAAGTTTTCTCCAAGTTAGAAGTCTTAATAACTAAATTCCAGACACAGTGACTCAACAGATTCATGGAGTAAACTAATCAATCATGTTTTTATACTGGATGAGCTAGTGAACTGCTTTCATAATAATCAATATAGTGAATGGCCTAACACTCACCAGTTCATTTAGGATAAATCAAGGCTTATTTCCATGCATATCATCCAAATTAAAATCTACATAATTAAAAGGGCTGGAGCCTGGTGCACTTATCTCAAGGACAAGTCTCCATTATCTTTTTTCTTCTATGAAGATCTGGGAATCATGCACACAAAGTCAATAAAGCAGCACAAAAAGGAATCAGATTTAGTCTTAAGTAAATGTCTCATGCTCAATATTTACGACTTACTTCATCACAATAAACAATGTACCCATTCAGCATTCCCAAATGCATCAGTTAAGGACACTGATGATTTAATCAGGTATTACTAAAATCATGGAGTATTTCTCCTCAGACTGCTCAGATGGGTCTATATCAGCATTTCGAAAATGTAATAGGTCAAATCACTAAATGTCGAACTGAAATGATCGACCTATTACATTTTCGAATGCCGATAAAAAAATAAACCCCCCCCCCAAAACAACTGAAGGGTGTAGGCAGGGGGGCAAGCCCCCCTGCACCCCCACACCCCCCCGGTACTTAAATATACCAACTCCGAAACCACACTACATTGAGATAAACAGAAATCTCCCCTTACGGAGATTTCCATTTACCCGTTTGATGTTCTGCCCTTTCGGTATTCTCAATGAGACAATATCAAATTCGATATTGTCAGCATTCGAGATGCTGATAGGGACCCACTCAGGTCAAGTACTCACATATAATAACCATCCCATACCCCTTCTTGACTGATACACAAGTCTTCTTAAAAGAAGCCAGTCTCCACATGGTTAGAAAGCTCATTTTAAAAACTGAAAACTTTACTTATAACCAGAAGTAAATAAATTGTTATTGCCATTTCTATGGAAGAAAGCTATCCTTAATGTTATAAACAGAAGAACTGATTCACCTAAAGCAAAGATTTAATCCCAATGCAATACTAAATACCATGCTGAAAATTACAGGGAATAATCTACCAAAAACTCAAAGAAAGTAAGTTGATTCAAACAGCCTTCAGAGTAAATAACTTTTAGTTATGTACTTACCATAACGATAGATGTATGGGATCCATCTCGCCTACATTCTTGACAGATGGGCTCGGAGCCGAGAATCGGCTCCGACTCGGCCTATACTAAAGCACAAAGTCTCTTATTGGCTGGGCCAACCCCCTATCCCAGAATGCACCACACCCAAACACCCAGATCTTGTTTGCCCCACAAAGAACACATCCACAAGCACCAAACCAACCAGAAAAACAAAGGCAGGAGAGGACAAATAATACTTCCTGGAAACCTCAACAACAGAGTTTCCTCCAGATCCAATAGATAGGGGGAAGGGGGGTGGGTATGTAAGAATGTAGGTGAGATGGATCCCATATATCTATCGTTATGGTAAGTACATAACTAAAAGATGTAGTGAGATCCTATCTCACCTACATTCTTGACAGATGGGACAGCATCCCAAGCACCTTTATCCTGGGAGGCTCACTGGAAGACACTCCTGAGCACTGTGGAACCAAAGGATGCCCGATCCCTGGATGCCACATCTAATTTGTAATGAGAAATAAAGGTATGTGGAGAAGCAAAGTGGCTGCCGCACATATTTCATCCACAGACAGTCTGGCGTGGAAGGCCACTGAAGTTGCCATGGCCCTAGTAGAATGAGCTCTAACTGGAAATGGAAGGTCCCTCCCTGTTGATGTATAAATAAATGAAACAGAATCCCTGATCCATCTGGCAATAGTGGACTTAGTTACTGCTTTGCCAATTCTGTTGTCCGCAAAGGCCACAAACAACTGGTCTGACTTCCTGTGCTGTTGTGTCCTGTCTAGGTAAAACCTCAGTTGTCTATGCACATCCAACTGATGAAGTCTGTATTCTGCTTCACCGGAAAAATTTGGAAAGAAAACTGGTAGCTCTATAGACTGTTGCAGACAAAGAGCAGAAGAAACATTATAGAGAGACTCTATCCTTATGAAATATCAGATAAGGAGCTTTGACAGAGAGGGCTTGAATATCTAAAACCCTTCTGGCTGATGTAATATCTACCAAGAAGGCGGTCTTCCAGGATAAGAACTTTATGTCACAAGTGGCTGCCGGCTCGAAGGGAGGAGATGTCAAGGCTCCTAGAACCACATTGAGATCCCATGGCAATACAGGTTGTGACACTGGAGGGCGAAGTAACCAAGCTCCCTTGAAGAATGCCTTGCACAATTTATGACTTATGAGCGAGGGCTCAAAGGCAACATGGTAGTTAGAAATAGCTGCCAATTGTACTTTAAGTGTGGAGACAGTGAAACCCTGTTGAAAAAGTGTTGCCAGAAAATCTAGTATTGCCGACACCGGGGCTGTCAGAGGGTCAAGGTTGTGCCGCTGGGCCCAAATGGCAAACCTCTTCCATTTATTGGAATATAACTCCTTAGTGGAGGCCTTGTGGGAAGAGGACAGGATCCGGACCACCTGGGGAGAGAGGATATGCTGTCTGACTAAGGTCGGAAGTGGAGCAGCCAAGCCGCTAGCTTGAGAGTCCATAGAGAAGGATGGGGCTGTCTCGACTGCAGGGTCAGGAGGTCTGGAATTGAATCCAGAATCCAAGGACCCTCCACCGCATACTTCCGGAGGAAGGGAAACCAAACTTGGCGGGGCCAGTGTGGAGCAATCAGAATCATGCTGCTTCCCAAGTGGGTCACCTTCTGAATCACCTTTGGTAGTAGAGGGACCAGAGGGAAGGCGTAGAGTAGACCAGAGGGCCAATTGTGGACTAGAGCATCCCTGGGTGACTCCCCTGGAGGAGGAATCAGGGAGAAGAAGTTGCTGCATTTCACATTCCAGGGGCTGGTGAAAAGGTCGCAGCAGGGAAGACCCCACTTGGAGAAAATGCAAGCCGCGACTTGGTTGTTTAGGGACCACTCATGAGGCATCAGAATAACTCTGCTCAGCCTGTCTGCTATCACATTGGACTTCCCTGGAATGTGCGTAGCTACCAGAAACCTCTGGGAAGTGATCACCCATTGCCACACTCTCAAGGCTTCTCTGCAAAGGGGGTAAGACCTGGTTCCTCCCTGTTTGTTTAGGTACCAGACCACTGACATATTGTCTGAGAGAACCATGATGGTACCCTTGGGAAGAGAGGTGTGCAGTGCCTGCAACACTAGGAGCACTGCCCTCATTTCCAGCACATTGATGTGTAAGTGGGTTTCATGATCCTGCCACGTGCCTTGGACCGTCTTGCCCAGATAATGCCCCCCCCATCCTATCTGAGAGGCGTCCGTCGTCACTGTGGCAACAGGAGGGGGGGACAGAATGACCTCCCTTGGTTCAGGTTGGAAGGGAGGAGCCACCACCGAAGATCCCGCCAGCAGGATTCTGTAAGGAGAATCAGGTAGGATAGCGGCAGTTCTTGGTATGACCACTGGGTCGACAGGAGCCACTGAAGAACTCGCATGTGCAGTCTTGCCAGAGGGACTAGAAGAATGGAGGCAGCCATCAATCCTAAAAGCTGGAGAATCATCCTGGCTGGGGCTTTCCATTGGGGCAGCAAGGCTAGTACTTGGTCCTGTAATATCATTATCCTCTCTGTTGGTAGAAATGCTCACATCTAGCTCTGCGCCTATAAAGGCAACATGCTGTGATGGCAGCAATACAGACTTTTCCCAGTTGAATGTGATTCATAACAAATGACTCAACTGGATGGTAGCATACATGGCTAGAGTGAGGAGATGCCTGGTGGGGGCAGAGAGGAGCCAGTCGTCTATATACGGAAACACCTGGAATCCCAGACATCTGAGGTGAGCTGTCACCACTGCCAGACATTTGGTAAACACCCTGGGGGCTGTGGTGAGACCAAAGGGCAGGGCCCGGAACTGAAAGTGACTGGCTCCCAGACGGAAGCGTAAGTGAATCCTGGATGCTTGGTTTATCTTGATATGATAGTAAGCATCCTTGAGGTCGATGGAGCACATCCATACTCCTTTTTCCAGCAATGGGAAAATGGACTGTAACGTGACCATCCAGAACTTGGCCTTTTTTATGAATCGGTTTAGGTGGCTGAGGTCCAGGATGGGTCTCAAGTCCCCTGTTTTTTTGGGCACCTAAAATAACCTTGAGTAAGTTCCTAATCCAGTCTGGTCTGCGGGGACTGGCTGGATGACTCCCTTTTCAAGCAGCTTTGCGACCTCTATTGCTGCTTGAACCCGCTGACTGGGTGGCACGTCCGGGATTCTCCTTGAAGGTGGAGGGGGACGGATAAAGGGAATGGTGTAACCCCGGCGATGATATGAAGCACCCACTGATCCTGGGTGATGGAACCCCAGGCCCTTGGATGCTCCAAAAATTGACGCCCGACTGGCTCCGGAGACACACAGTCGGCCATCCCTCAGGGATGCTGGAAGGAGGAACCATGAAAAGATTTGTGGTCTCCTGTGTTGCGGGGCCTCCACCGCCTCTAGGATGACGTCTTCCAGAATAGTTCCCCCCTCCTCTGCCTCTGTGGGGGTCACTTTGATGGGCAGGGAAAGACTTTTGGGACTTCCTGAACCACATCTTTCCTCTACTCTGAGCCTTGGGATAAGGTCTCGAAGGGAGCGAAAAACGGGCCCCAACGGCAGACAAAGTCTTGCCCTCCTGCTCGCATCTCGTGAGTGTGTCTTTCACCTTGGGTCCAAAAAGAGAAGACCCGTCAAATGGAGCATCTGTGAAAGAAAACTTGAAAGCCTCCGCAAAGTGACACAAGTGCATCCAGGCTTGCCTCCTAAGGGCTACGCCCGAACTCGCTGCCCTACTCGCCCCTTCAGCTGCATATGATATGAGCCTCATGGACGAGTTAATAATAGATGAAAGGGTAGACAGCTGGGCGTTGACAGACTGCGTCAATGCCACAGGCATGTTACCAGAAAGGGTATCCCCTAACTCCTTAATGAGATCCCTTTGGAGCCTCGTAGAATGACACAAATAATTCAGTGACCTCAAGGTAAATGTCACTGAAGTCAGGGTACACTTCCCATACCTATCCATGCTCCTGGACTCCTTGATAGAAGGATGGATAGACGTAGATGCCTCTGCCACATCTTGCTGGGTGGCAGACGCCACCACCATAGCATCTACCGGAACTCCCTTGGTTAGGAATTCTTTATCAGGGGGTGCGGATAAAAATTTGTTGGGGTGAGAGGGAATTGGCTCCACAGAATCAGGATGTTCCCACACCCTTTGACAAATAAGGTCCAGCAATTCATCGAAGGGTAGAGACACCCAGGAGGTGGAGGGCTGGGCTCCAAAGGCCTTGAGGAAGACCAACTCCTCTGCGGAAGGGGTTTTGGATGGCCAGTCGCCCCTCCATCTCAAGATCTCCAGGACATCGGAGAATGAGACATTGTCAGAGGACGACTTAGGGGACCCTTCCGCATCATCAAGGTCAGTGTCCGAGGTGACGGACTCATCCAGGGAGTCTATGTGCTTCCTCTTGCACAATTTTTTCCAGGGTGGCTCTTCAGGCAAGGACTCTGAAAGCTCCTCGGAAAAGGGGGGACCACGCATGGAGGAATCCTCAGGCCTCGGAGCAGCACTGTCCGAAGATAAGGAGGCACTAGGGGCTCCAGTTGCCCTATCCAAGGAAGGAGTCGCAGATTCCGGTGAAGTCACTGGAGAATTGTCCAGTGCACTCGTCATCGCCTCGAAGGTGGACCCACCAGAATCTGAAGAAAGGCCCGGCTGTGAGACCATGACCGGCATCGGGGTCCCCCTAGCAGAGGCACCAAGTGGGAGACTCAGTGCCGAAAGAAGAGGCCCCAAAAAATCCCCCTTGGGCTCGGCCGAGGACACCCAAGAGCCGAAACCTCTGGAAGGAACAGAAGGGGTTGGAGTTGAAGACGGTGCCAACAGACTAGCTGTGGGTCTCGGAACCGTCTCAGGGGCTTCACCCGACTCTGCGAGCTCTGCCTCTGATAATACCAGGGTTGTCGGAGGAGGAAAGGACGGTATTGAAAAGGCTGGCTCTGACCTTGGGGCTGGAGCCGAAAACAATTTGGATAAAACAGGTGACTGAAGGAGCCTCTGGACCACCCTATCTAAATCCGAGTCTGAGAGTCTGGTGGACCTGGAGGAAACAGATGGGGGCCGAGAAACTCTTCCTATCGGCTCCGAGGTAACACTAGGATGTTGACTCCTAATCGGCTCCATAAGAGTCGGAGCTGAGGAGGAGTCGACCAGCACCGAGATGCCCCTCGGTGCCGACAGTTCAGGAGCCAACCCTGGAGCAGACCCTGGAGCCGAAATTTTCACCTGCGGCTCCAAAGCCAATGGAGCCGAGATAAACTCGGTTTCGAGGTCCCTATCCTGCGCCTCCGAGACCAATGGAGCCGAGGAAGATGACCCTAACATGGATCCTATTTCCTGTGGCTCCGAAGGCAGTGGAGCCGAGGAAGAGGACAAGGATTTGGTTCTTTTCTCTGGTGGCTCCGACAGGCTTGTCGGAGCGGAAGACTTCTTTTTCCTGGGCTTGGAAGAGGGGGAAGAAATAGCCTTCTCAAAGGCAGGTCTTATTAAACCTCTTAAAATCAGATTATTTTTCCTGTCCTGTAACACACGAGAGGAAAAAGCATGGCAAACACTGCAAGACTCTTGCAAGTGTATAGCCCCTAAGCAATACACACAGATGGCATGGCCATCTGTTAAGGACATTTTATAGCCACATTTAGAACATTTTTGAAGCCGGATGGCTTATGTTCTCTTTCCTTAGTAGACATAACCAGAATCAACCAAAACACAAGGAAGGGGGGGGGTGCTCTAACTAAAACGCTCAAAGAGATAGGGCAAAGGCCCTCTAACTCAAACAGGCCTAGCCCACCAAATAAGAGGGATCACACCACAACCAGAAACAAACAACATAATCAATCACAAGTTAGAAAAGCTATTAAAATAGCTGTTTTGTAATGAAATTTTAAAGCTAAAGCAAAAACGACCATAAAAGATAAAAAAAAAAGAAGGGTACTTAGCCAAAGCCAAGTTGAGACCACGTCGTTACTTCAGAAGCGGCAAACGAGATCTGGGGGTTTGGGCATGGTGTATCCTGGGATAGGGGGTTGGCCCAGCCAATAAGAGACTTCGTGCTTTAGTATAGGCCGAGTCGGAGCCGATTCTCGGCTCCGAGCCCATCTGTCAAGAATGTAGGCGAGATAGGATCTCACTACATCAATGGTTTCAAAGGGCTTTCTTGTTCTGTGCTATGCATCATATCTTATCTCAATACACAGAGGAAGGCCTCAACAAAAGAAGTCACAGCAGCCATATTGACCAACCTGACACATTTCACATACTTAAATTATAATTACCTCCTACTCAGATAACCATAATTAGGCTTCCGCAGTGTTACAAATTGTTCAGCAGCTGCTGACAAACCATGTCTTTTCCAGTGGGACAGTGAACTGGAAACAGCTTTCGAACAAGTTCATCCCTCAGTGATCATTCTGGGTTCCTCTGTTCTTCAGCATCTCTCTATCTCTCTCTGCACATTGGGATGATCTCACTGTGATTTAATCTACTGAGTTTATAACCATGTCATGAGTTGCTGATAACTACTATGATGCCAAGAAGATATTGTGGGGGAATTTCATAAAACTTGATAACTTGAGAAATACTAAAAACCTCTGCCTGACTACACTCTGTTTCTGTCTGTCCCATGGGCATCCCTCAGTAGTGTACACAACTTCCCTTAAACACATTCAAAGTTCCAACAACAAAAAAAAAAAAAGAAAAAAACCTGAAGCAACTGCCTGCATACAAGAACACGGAGAGTGGAACCCCATACAAACCAGTAAAAGCCACTGAAAGTTCTACTTCTATCAACAGACTGTGAGCAGTTCCCTTAAACACATTCAAAGTTCTAACAACAAAAAGTAAGAAAAAAACCTGAAACAACTGCCTGCATAAAAGAACACGGAGAGCGGAAGCCTGTACAAGCCAGTAAAAGCCACTGCAAGTTCTACTTTTATCAACAGACTCTGAGCAGTTCCCTTAAACACATTCAAAGGTCCAACAACAAAAAAAAAAAAGAAAAAAACCTGAAGCAACTGCCTGCATACAAGAACATGGAGAGCGGAATCTTGTACAGACCAGTAAAAGCCACTGCAAGTTCTACTTTTATCAACAGACTGTGAGCAGTGTAGGTCTATTATAATCTACTCTCTGTGATACTTCTACTGATTCTTCTGCTGTGCACACTACTGGAGCCCCCCTCCTTATTCCTCCCATTTACTGTAATAAATATATACATTTTTCAAAGCTTTGTATTTATTTTATATTCTTATACTTTATTTATCTTATATATCACATTTCTTTTATATTCTTATATTTTATTCTCCCCTTTATTGTAACAAATATATACAGTTTCCCAAAGCTTTACATTTATTTTATATTCTACTTCATTGATGCTCTACTAAATCTGCTTTTGAATTCACACAGATAAACAGACACCATTAGGTACTGACCTGGGCTAGCTGGTTGATTGCTTTTGCCTTCTCACAGCTTTCTCCAAGTCCTGGTCCATAGACTCCCTCCCCCCTTTTCTTGATCTCCTAACTTAATTCTAGGGTAAGTTTCCTAGCCCTGTCAAACCTGTTTTCCCACAGCTTTCTCCAAGCCCTGGCTCTTAGCCCCCCCTTCTCTCGGTCTCCTAACATAATCTTATTGTAAGCTTTCCAGCCCTGTTAATCCTGTCTATTCCTTCCCTCTTCCTCTTAAGAGTTTACTAATTCCTCCCCTGAGCTGCGGCGCAATCTTTAAATACTAAAAACCTCTGCCTGACTACACTCTGCCTCTGTCTGTTCCATGAGCATCCCTCAGTAGTGTGCACTTACTGCATGTCCCTTTCTAAAACCCCTGGCATAACTACATTATTTTCCTACTTCTCAGTGAACAGCAGCTCCCCATTGGTGCATAAATAATAAAAACAAATAGAAAGGTAACATTCAAACCAAAACGATAGGCTGCCCTATTTCTGTAGTTGCTAACCTTCTCACTGATTGTTTTTTGTTTGGCAGCTACTGCTCCTCCCAGAAGGTGTAACCCATGCAGTTCACCCTTCGGGCTCACACTGCTCCCCTACCCTGCCTCCAAATTCCACCCTCCCCCACTACCTGTTCTTTTATACATCCCCTGACTCCTCCCCACCCAACACCTCTCCAATCACAACACACCTAAGCCAAACCCCACCCACCTGTAGCTCTACATCACCCCAAACATCCACCCCTCCTAGAATGCTCTACATAACATCTCTCCCTATAACCCCATTTGCCCTACTAATCTCTCCCTCTTCTCTTACCTATCTCACACTTTTTCCCAACCCTTGTCATAACTCTCACACACACTCCACTACACTACATCTTACCATCAACCTCACTTCCCATCCTACTCATCCATCTCACATGAACTCTTTACCTCTAACCCAATCTATTTCTTCAAACCAAAACTACTCCCACCCCCCCATGTGGTATGAGCTACCCTTGCCCAACACACTACCTCACTCTTCTACTCCACCACATCTCTCTCTCATTAGCCAGCGACATCCACCCCAACCCCGGACCCATCTCTGACATCAGTCTCACCAAACCCTCCACTCAACCCACAAACTCAAAGTCCATTCACCTTACAACACTTAATACACTAAGCCTAAAAAACAAAATCCGTAACCTCTCCCATAACCACACCGACATTAGCACCATTTCTGAAACCTGGCTGAAAACCTATATAAAAGATAGCAAAATCTTACCACCAGGTTTCCAAATCATTCGTAATGACAGAGCCCACAAAAAAGGAGGTGAAGTATCAATAATCTACCCCCCCTTACCATAACTCCCTACACCAATAAAATACCAACATTTGCCAACGCTGAAATTATAATAGGTTTACTAAAAATAAACAACCACAAGTCCATATGTATTGCTGCCCTCTATATTCCCCGGGTGATAATATCAAAACTTTTGAAAACATCCTGTCCTGGTTCTACTCCAATATAAAAAATGAAACCTATGTACTCGATGATACCAACATCAACTGGAATACTATTAACTCTGAAGCCCTGTCTCACACAATCAACCTGTACAACTTCTCCCGACTAATACAGTCTCCAACCAGACCAAATAAAGATGGTACCTCTGGTACCATCATTGACTGGATCCTAACAACTCACCCAAACCTTATCACCAAAGCCAGAACATTACCTGATCCTCCCAACGATCACCTACCACCCTTCACCGACCGTCTCCCATCTCCACTGCATAAACAACACCACTACATCCAAACCCACAACCTCTCCTCTTTCAACCCTCTAACTTTCTCCGAATTTTTAAAGCATACTGACTGGTCCCCTCTAAAAACCCTTCCTCTAGATGATGCCATTTCCTACTTTAACCACTCATTCCTAACCCTTCTCAATCAGCAAGCCCTGCCTTGAACCAAATGCATCAAAACCAATCCCTGCCTATGGTTATCAAAAGATACTAAACTAGCCTTGCACCAAAGGGACAAAAAATGAAAACAATATCAAAAACATAAAAACCCTAACACCCTCCTAGAGTATAAGCAACTACAAAACTCCACAAAAAAATCTAACAATTAAAGACCGCAAAGCCCACTACTCCATACTCCAGTCCTTGCACTCAACAAATCCCAAAACATTTTGGGACTCCATCTCATCCATGCTGCATCCTGGCAACAAAGAAAACCCCTGTCCAGACCCCAACCTTGCCAACCTTGAAACAGCCAGCCAACTCATTCTTCATAGACTGCATAGCTAAACTATCAGCCTCCTTCCCACCCCCTCCTCCATCACCACTCCCTCCTGCCCCAACCACCACCCCAATCATCAACCTTCCTCCACATCCTTCTGCCTCAAGCCCATCCCCACAAGCACTATAAAAAGACTTCTCCTCAAACTCAAACCCTGTTGCAATGCACCCGACAACCTTCCACCCACCTTCCTCAAACAATCTGCAGACAGCATTGCCTATGCCATCACTATTCTTATAAATAGATCCATACAAGAATCATACGTCCCTTCTATCTGGCACCATGCTTACATCATCCTCCTCCACAAAGGTGTCAAAAATACTGATACCACCAACTTCAGGCCTATTGTCATTCTTTCCCCTCTTTTCAAAATACTAGTGAAAACAATACAAGCACAACTCATGGCACATCTAACAAAAAACAATCTCCTCTCCCCTACCCAATATGCCTTCCGCCCTGGCCAGAGCACCATGACTGATCTTCTTTCCTTTCTTGAAACCATAAATCTTGAACGCGATTCAGGCAAGTTCGTACCCACACTATTCGTAGATCTGTCAAAGGCCTTTGACACCATCTCACACACCCTACTTATATCCCAACTCTCCACCCTCCACCTCTCTCCCACCACCATCGCCTAGTTTTCCAGCTACTTGTCCAACCAGCAACAAGCTGTCCAATGGAAAACTTCAACCTCCCCCTTCCTTCACACACCCACAGGTGTCCCACAAGGTTCTGTTCTTGGCCCTCTTCTCTTCAACCTATTCATTAACAACTTTCACCAATCCATCCCAGACACATCTATCACCCAATATGCAGATGACTCAACAATCATCTGCTCAGCCTTCTCCCCCTCTGAGCTCCTAGCAAAAACCCAACTAGCCTTCTCCAAAACAGAAACCTGGATGCAGTCTAACCATCTGGCACTAAATGCAAATAAAACCAAACTAATGTTTTTTTCCCCTACCAAAAACTCCATTGACAAATCCACATTCACCATACAGAGCCAAAACAACACCCTCCTTGAAATTGTTCACAACACCAAGCTCCTTCGCATCATTATTGGTGAGGAACTAAAATGACACCCACATCCATCCCACAAGCAAGAAAATCCACCAAACGTTAGGTCTCCTCTACAGGCACAAGTGCTTCCTAAGCCCCTCTACCCATCAAACTCTTGCATCCACCTTCCTACTCCCTTCTCTTATGTATGGAGCTCCTCTTTTCACCAATTTCCATCTTGGCTTTCGGTCCAAACTTGAATCCTGCTACCACAAGATCTCCAAATTTGCAACCAATTCAAAAAACTCATCCCACCAACTCAATGCCATTCCCTCCTCACCCTCAACTGGCTTGAACTACCCAACTACCTCAGTTACCTACAACTCACCATTTCCCACAAGCTCATCTTTAAACCTGCCAACTGCCCAGCTCTCGCTACATCCTTAAAACCTTACATTCCCAACTGCTCACTCAGATCCAAAAACCAAAATTTCCTTCAGGTTCACAAACCTGCATGACCTCCTGGCCATCTACTGCTGTCTCACTCCTTAGCTAAA
The DNA here is from genome assembly GCF_019279795.1 of Protopterus annectens. NCBI lineage: Eukaryota > Metazoa > Chordata > Ceratodontiformes > Protopteridae > Protopterus > Protopterus annectens. The sequence continues at coordinate 1,216,600,594 of NC_056744.1, forward strand.
CAGTGGAACTCTCTCCCACCTACGCAAACTACCTAACCATACAAATTTCAAATCTCAGCTACTCTCTCATCTTTCTTCCAAATGGGAATGTCCTTGCCACGCTCCAATTTAACCCCCCCCCTCATTCCACCTTGCACTGACTCACCAACTACCTCTACTATTACTTCATCCCACCCAAAACAATCCCTCCCTTACTAAAAACTAATTTTCTCTCTAATATCTGTTGTACTATACTCTTCTCAAATATACTATTACCCTCTCCATGCATAATATCTTCTTAACCTACTAATGGCTAGTAGCTATATATTTTGAAATGTTAAACCTACAATTGAGTTTATAACAAAAATATTCACTTTATGTAAATGTTGAAATTTCTGTATAGAATTATGTCCTTTCATTATTGTAACATCGTGACAAGCCAATTACAAATATCATGGAGCTTATCTGTATATATTTAATTGGCTGTATTAACTATGTCCTTTTTAACATGTGAAATGCAACTTGTAATTATTGCAGAGCTTTTCTTCCTGGGCCTCCACTGAAAACGGGCTCTTCTTGGCCCAGTGGACTTCCCCGGTCATCAAACTTAAATAATTAAATAAAATAAACTGGTTAAAGGATTCCATTCTAATACCAAACATTAGTAAGAATAAGACTAGTACATTTTGTAGCAATTACTGTCAGACTTCAGGTGTGCCATTTTATTTACAACAGCGAAAAATACAGAAAAGGTAAACTGTGCAGAACTAGTAAAATATCTGGGAGTCATTATTGCCAATTCTCAATCCTTCACACAATAAAATGCATCATGTTTCCAAAAGTTCTAGCAGGTCTTCCAAACTGTGGCAGAAAACCTTGCCCCTCATTACTTTTCTGTGGCTGTAGTCTATGCACTGACATTATGGTAATTACCCCAGTGTTACTTAAACAGCTGTCACGGGTATATCACGTATATGCAGAATCTATTATCAAGTATAGCCCTCAAGCACAGATTCTGTAGAACGGAAGAATGGAAACAACTCGATTGTTTCTGGATTCTCCTGCTGTTACTTTTTACTTGGTCTGCAACAAAGTTACTTAGTCTTTATCTGATGTCTATTACGAAACTCTTCATTTATGCAATCCTTAGTTATGATCTAGATAGTGATTATAATACAGCTAGTACACGTTTTCTAAGGTAAGTAGTCTACTTCTTTATGTAACATACCTGATGTATCCACCTTTTGTTTGATTAAGCATGGTTGCATTTGTTACTAACTGTATCTTCAAGAAAGTAGTACTTGTCTATATTTAATATTGGTAACTTATTAATCTATTATTGCTATTATAAATTCTGCATCTGAGGTACTTCAGGTGCAGCTAACATTGGGTAAGACAGCGATTCAGGTCATAGTCTGCTATAGATCCCCAACCATGTCCCAAGACTCACACTCCACATTCCTAAGCATCCTGGAGAATATTAGGGTCCAACCTAACACCCTCATACTGGGCGACTTTAACTACCCCTCCATTAACTGGGAAAGCTACTCATGTACCAATACACTTGCCCAATGTTTCCTGGTAATCATTAATTCCAATGCCCTGGATCAGTTTGTTCTTACCCCCACTAGAGGTAGCAATATCCATGACCTGGTCCAACATGGGCGACCCCTGCTCTACACCAGAAGTCAACTCCTCCCTGGTTAGATCCGACCTCAAACTAATCACCTTGGGTATCCACATCCATCCCACCCCCCCTGCAAAGGAAGCCACCATGAAAAACTTCTCCAAAGCTAACTTTGTGCTCCTAAAAACAGAGGTGGCTAACTTCACGGCACCCATGCAAATGGAGAATAGTTGCATGACCACCGAATCATACACCAATGCACTGTACAAATACGTACACAAATGCATGGATCTCGCCATACCCAATAGAACCAAGACACTCTCCTCCAAAAAAGGAAGCCAATCTGGTGGTCCCCTGCCATAAACAAACTCAACAACAGAACGAGGAAACTGATGCAGAATAAGGTGAATTCTCAAGACAGGAAAAACTCACTTATCATTCTCAACAAAAAGTTGAGCTCTCTCATCAAATCCTCCAAAGCTGGTTATGAAAACAGAATTGTAGCAGATAGTAAAGACAACCACAAGGCCTTCTATAGTTATGTAAGGAATCTCCATGGCAATACCCAGATTTGCTCTGAGCTACTGCACAATGGTATCTCCTATACTGAGTCAACAGATATTGCCAATATACTGGCCGACAGATTCAGTGCCAACTTTATCCCTCTCCCCCCAAGGGCCAATCACAATACCAGTAGATTGCCAGGCACCCAGTATTACTGCAGCACAGGTTAAAACAGCACTGTCCAAGGCCAAGAATATAGCTTCTATGGACCTGACAATATCTCTGGCTGTGCTCTTCATGAACTACAGAGTGAACTGGCACCTCATCTGTGTCCCCTGTTCAATCACAGCCTCACCTCAGGCTTTGTCCCTACTGAATGGTGCCACTGCTACAGTCATCCCTCTCCACAAAGGAGGAGTGATGACAGACCCTGGAAACTATCGCCCCATTAGTCTGACAACTCTGATATGCAAAGCTATGGAATACATCATCATGGACCTAATATACAAGGATATAGGGAATCTCCAAACTCTGGATCCCACACAGTTTGGTTTTGTGAAGGGTAGATCATGCCTGCTCAACTTGGTCGACTTCTTTGACTCAGTCACCAGAGCTGTAGATGAAGGCAAGGTGGTTCATACAGCCCACCTTGATCTGGCCAAGGCCTATGATACAATTCCCCACTCAGGAATCATAGAAAAACTCACTAAGCTAGGCATCAACTCCTATATCAGTAGGTGGGTTGCAAACTGGCTCACAGATAGAACCCACAGTGTGAAAGTACCTGACTTAAAGACAGACTGCCGACCAGTCACAAGTGGAGTCCCACAGGGTTCAGGCCTAGGTCCTCTACTGTTTGGTATCTACTTCTCTGAAGTCCAGGCCAGCACGAAGGGTCTCTGGCTGACAAAGTTCGCAGACGATTGCAAATTGGGAGCAAGTATTTACTCTCCAAGCGATGTTGACAACCTACAGAAAGGCTTCATTGAGACCAACAACTGGTGTCAGAACCATGGCCTTAAGCTTAATGTCAAAAAATGTGTCATCATCCCCTTTGCTAAATACCCAGTTCCCATCATATCGATAGTAGTCCACTGAATACAGAAGGATTTATAAGAGATCTGGGAACAAAGGTTGACAGCAACCTCTCTTTTGACCACCACATTGCCACTGTGATCAGAAAGTCCTTCTATATAGCACATCTCATTACTAAGGGTTCTGCATCCAGGAAGAAAGAGGTCATTGTCTCCCTCTACTCTTCCCTCATTAGGCCAATCATCGAGTACAATGCCCCATTTGGCATGCACCTCACCAGATACCTGCAACAAATGGAGAGGCCACAAAAGTACTTCACAAAGAGGATCCTAGGCCTTAAACACTTGTCCTATATGGACAGACTCAAAAAACTCCAACTATTCTCTGTCTCATATTGACTACTTAGAGGTGATTTCTGCTTGACTTACAAAGCCATGTCTGACCCAGCTCTGTTGGAAATGCTACATCTAAAGAAATCCAAATCCCTCCGCACCACATGCTCCAAAGACCTCAACTTCATTACCACAATCAACAGAACATGCTGGATGGACAGGTTCATAACACAGAGACTGCCCATGCTATGGAATAGACTTCCCATACATGTCAAGCAGAACACCTCACTGGCCCTCTTCAAGAGAAATCTTGATGAGTGGATGGGAAATAGAAAATTCACCCCAGGGATCATTCCAGTGGCTCTGCTCAACAGAAGCACTGGGAACTAAGGTTGGGTGCCACGATGCCAGGGTAATCCTATGGGCTATGTTTGTAAAGGCTCCAGGGCCATTAGCCTAGTACACACCTATGAACCTATTCACTGTTTTTTGGCTGGCATTTGCTTATCTTATGGAAAGAAATAAATCTACTCTCTGCAAATAGTGTGGAGCTTTTCTCACCAAGTCTTCTCTAAAAATAAACCTCAACCCAGGAGGAAAATGCGTTTCACAAATCACACACACACACACACACACACATACACACACACGCACACACGCGCACACACACACACACACACACACACACACACACACACACACACACACACACACACACACACACACACACACACACACACACACACACACACACACACAAAGATCAATAAAGCAATTATATTGGTACACTCTTGCCATATGCAACTGCATAATAGTCATTCATTCATTTACTTACCAGAACTTGTTGGTCCTAGCCATAACTACAGAAGAGCAAGACACACATACACACACACACACACACACACACACACACACACACACACACACACAGTATAAACGCACGCATACACATGAACATACAGACACTCAGACATGCATGTGCCCAATTACGCAGAAATGCATGCATACATGCACAGATGCACACACACACACAAACACAAACATGCACACTGGCAGTCACACTTTATACATAACCTATTAGTTGTTTATTTAGAAGATCCAGGCCAAAAAGTGGCATTTCCTCAGGGAGGACATTCATAGTCTGCATAGATGGCATCTCAGCCGAGAAATGAATCACATATCCAAGCTGTGAGGTAACAATGATAGCTACTGTACAGTTGTGCCATTCTTATATGTATAGAAATTCATTCTTACTTAGATTGTTTACAACTGTGACCAAAACTTTTTTTTTTACTAGTGCAAGAATACTGCACTTTTACATAAGTAATATACATTAGATCCTGACTTCTAAAAGTACATAAGAATGAGATACTTATATTTTACAAAAAAATGCAAATTTAAGCCTTTTGCCCATGCATATGCCAGGACTGTCCAACTTGTTGGTGCATAATGCTAACCATTCTCAGTTTTAGTCAGACTATTAGCAGTTAAGTAACAGAAGAAAAGACGATTGTACCTTTCACAGTCCATCTCTAGCAACTGTATCCCAACAGTAAGATATTTTATTGCCTTTTGTGTTTATACTGCATAATTTATAAAATGCCCCCTTTTGTGTTTACATTCACTAATGCATTCATTCGAGGGACTCCTTAAAATGGAGAACATTGACATCTGTGCAGTGACAGAGACCTGGTTCAAGGCTCCAGAGAGCACCGCTGCATTACCAGGCTATAATTCATACCACACCTTTCAGCCACCTAACCTGGACCGATACACTAAAGGCAGAGGCGTGTCCATATTCATTAAGGATATCCACACCTCCAGGCTAGTTGCTCAGCATAATGTACCGAGATTATCCAAGTGCAACTAACTCTGGGCAAGACCGCAATCCAAATTGTAACTTGCTACAGATGCCCCACCATGCCCCAGAATTCCCACTCCTCATTTCCTGATACACTGGAAAATATTAGGGTACAACCCAACACCCTCATAATGGGCGATTTCAACTACCCCACCATTAACTGGGAAAATTACTCATGTACTAACTCTTTTGCTCAACGTTTTCTGGAATTCATATTCCAATGCATTGGATCAACTTATCTACACCCCCACCAGGGGCAGCAATATCCTAGACCTGGTCATTACCAACATGGGCTACGGGTGTTCCACACCAGAGGTCAATTCCTCATTGGTCAGATCCGACCATAAGCTAATCAACCTAGACATCCACATCCCGCCCCCACCCCCCATTAGGGAAAACAGCGTAAAAAATTTCTCCAAAGCCAACTTCACACTTCTTAAGACAGAAGTGGCAAACTTCACGACACCCATTCAAAAGGACAATAGAGGTATGACTGCTGAATCCTACAGAAATGCACTTTATAAGCACTTACACAAGTGCATGGAACCAAGATGCTATCCTCCAAAAAAAAGGAAGCCAATCTGGTGGTCCCCTGCCATAAACAAACTCTACAACAGAAGAAAGAAACTGTTGCAAAAAAGAGTAAAATCCCATGATTGGAGGAACTCCCTGGTCAGCCTCAGTAAGAAGCTGAGATCCCTCATAAAATCCTCCAAAGCTAGTTACGAAAACAAAATCGCCACTGATTCTAAAGACAACCACAAAGCATTCTATAGCTATGTCAAGAATCTCAATGGCAACACTCAGATCTGCTCTGAGTTACAGCACAATGACACTAAATATACAGAAACAACTGATAGTGCCAACATCCTGGCAGATAGGTTCAGTGCTAACTTTACCCCTCTCTCACCCCCTAAAGGGCTCATCCCTATACCGGAAGAATGCAGATTCCTGTAATCACGGCTGCACATGTAAAAAACACACTCTGCAAAGCCAAGAACACAACATCCATGGGACCTGACAACATCCCAGGCTGCGTTCTACACGAACTACAGAATGAACTGACACCCCACCTAAGCACCATGTTCAGTCATAGCCTCACCTCAGGCTTTGTGCCCACTGAATTGTGCACAGCAACGGTTATCCCACTCCACAAAGAGGGAGCCACCATGGACCCCGGGAACTACCACCCCATTAACCTAATGAGCCTGTTCTGCAAGGACATGGAATGTATCATCATGGAACTTATAAACAAAGGCATTGGTAATCTTCAAACTCTGGACCCCACTGAGTTCAGGTTTGTAAAAGGCAGATCATGTCTCCTAAACCTGATAGAATTCTTGGAAGCAGTCACCAAAGCTGTTGACAAGGGTAAGATGATTCACACAGCCTATCTAGATCTCACCAAGGCTTTTGACACCATCCCCCACTCTGGAATTATAGATAAACTCACTAAACTAGGTATAAATCCCTATGTCTCAAGATGGGTTGCCAAATGGCTCACTGACAGAACCCACACTGTGAAAGTAGCAGAATCCAAATCCGACTTCAGACCAGTGACAAGTGGAGGATCACAATGTTCAGTCCTGGGTCCTCTCCTGTTTGGTATCTACTTTTCTGAAGTACAGGCTAGCACAGAAGGTCTTTGGCTAATGAAGTTCGCAGATGACTGCAAACTAGGAGCTATAATCGAAACTCCTAATGATGTGGACATCCTGCAAAAGGGCCTCACTGAGACAGATGCCTGATGTCAAAGCCATGGCCTCAAGCTCAATGCCAAAAAGTGCATTGTCATCCCCTTTGGTAAAAACTCTGTACCCATGAGCTACCACATAGGTGGTAGTCTACTTAACACCGAAAGAGTGATAAGAGACCTTGTGACACAGGTGGACAGTAGTCTTTCCTTTGATAATCACATTGCCACAGTAGTCACAAAATCCTTCTGCATGGCACACCTCATCACAAAGGTTTTCTCATCCAGAAAAAAAGAGGTCATTGTTCCCCCCTACTCGTCACTCATTAGACCCATTATAGAGTACAACACTCCTTTTGGTATGTACCTCACAAGACATCTACAACAACTGGAAAGGCCACAGAAATACCTCACAAAGAGGATTACCGGCGTCAAACAGATGACCTACTCAGACCATCTCAAAAAACTCCAGCTTTACTCCGTCACATATCACCTACTCAAGAGGTGATCTCTGCCTAACATACAAAGCTATGTAAAACCCAGAGCTGTTGGACATGCTCCACTTAAAGAAATCCCAATCTCTCCAAGCTACACACTCCAGGGACCTAAACCTTGTCACCACAATAAACAGAACATGTTGGAGGGATAGATTCCTGTCCCACAGACTTCCCATACTCTGGAACAAACTACCTATCTATATCAAACAAAGCTCCTCATTAGCACTCTTCAAGAAAAATCTTGATGATTGGATGGGAAATAGAAAATTCACCCCAGGGATCACCTCTGGGGCTCTGCTCAACAGGGGCACAGGAAAATAATTTTCTTGGGTGGCGAAAGCCAGGGTACCTTTTTGGCTAGGCTTATATAGGCCCTAGGGCCAATAGTCTAGTACCTACCTATGAACCTATGAACACTACATAATTTTCTGAATGTCTCCTTTTGATCTGTCATATGGAGTATAGTCTATACTGTGACTGTTGCAACTACTAATCCCAGCATTAATGGCTTTCTGAAGTAAGTATAAGATTAACATTAGCACTACAAACACATTATTATGTCTGCATACCTTAAACTGCAGTTTGCTCCGGGATTATTCCTGATTACTAGATAACAAGCTGCTGAGCAGTGGCCTGGCTGTTTCTTCCATATCCAGGAATACTGAAGGTTTGCCTCCTCTTCAGTTTTCAATTTATTTGCTTTACTTAAGCAAGCCAGCAAACCCATTACAGCATGGTTTTATGTGTGTGTGTGTGTGTGTGTGTGTGTGTGTGTGTGTGTGTGTGTGTGTGTGTGTGTGTGTGTGTGTGTGTGTGTGTGTGTGTGTGTGTTTTCTAAAAGGACACTTTTGCTCATGGATTAATAAATATAGTTTATCATATATATTCCATAGTTTGATAGCAAACCAAAGAAGACCAAAGCACCTTTTTTAGTAACTCCACTGTCAAGGATCCTAATTAGGACTCCTCAAAATAACTATAATCTCAAAAATGGGAGTGGTACCAAACCAAGCTCGAAGTGGTGGAGTCTTTTGGAAAATCTCGTTTAGTCAGATTTGTCTAACGTGTTTTATAAAAGATTCTTTTAAAGGCTCAAAAATTAAGAATATGCACTCAAACTTTGGCTAAAAACCTTTCAATATTACCTTTTGGAGTTTGATTCATTAATTCTCAAAATATTGTTATAAAAAGAGATTGTTCATTAAAGTATTAGATTTTATTCAGAAACATCCAAGCAGATAAGCGCTGTTGTTTGTGTATATGCTTCATCCTTAAAGATTGTGTGTCTCTTATATATATAAACAACCAGGAATGCCATTCATAAAAACTTTCATACCTTCAGTAATCATCCATTGTCATCCATAAATCATATATATTTTGGCTTGCAATATTGTTTTCTCATTGGTTAACATTAATACACATAACCAATAACCCTGACGAGAATAGCATATTATGATTGGTTGCTAGTTAACGTGGTGTCCAATAACATAATTTGTGCCAGACAGCAAATCAGGAGCTCTGGGAACTGGGTGATGTATTAGCTAGGCCAATGGGAAATGGGGAGCTCAAGGTGGGAATGTCCCGCCTTGAGCTCCCAGTTTTGCCATTGGATGAGGCTTTTAGACAAAACCCCCAGAGCTACCACTACACAAGATTGACCATCCTTTTTGCCTAGGCCTCTGCCCTTTGATGACACTCAGAGGCAAAGCATGCTAATTGCGTATTGGCTTAGCCATTTTATGAATGGCATTCCTGGTTATTTATATATACAAGAGCCATACAATGTCTAAGTATGAAGCATATACACAAACAGCAGCACTTATCAGCTTGCATGTTTCTGAATAAAATCTAATACTTGAATGAATGATCTCTTTTTCTTGATATCCAACTGCAACAATATTTTGAGAATTAATTAATCAAACTCCAAAAGATAATATCAAAAGGTTTTTTGCCAAAGTTCGTGAGTGCATATTTTTAATTTTTGGACCTTTATAAGAATCTTTTATAAAACACATGTTAGATGAATCTAAGCGAGGTTGTCCAAAAGACTCCACCACTTCGAGCTTAGTTTGGTACTACTCCAATTTTTTGGATTATACTTTGGTGGCAAGGTACACATCTTAAAGATAATAACTTACCATGGGTTGATGTGTTGTTTCTTTGTTTCAAACCTTGTCTAGGCACAAAGCCACTTGTAAATAAATTACTAGGACTTTTATTAAATAAAGGAGTCAGATGCAGTCAGTTACTCAGTAAATAAACAAGTAAGGGCATTTAGTAAATAAACAAATAAGACAGTCATTTAGTAAGTAAGTAAGTAAGACATTTATCAACTAAATAAGCAAGGCTTTAGAAAGACAAAAAAGAGTGTTAAATAGTCCAAAAAGTCGAAATGCCTTAACGCAATTTTATTGGGATACAAAATAAATAGCGTTTTCGCTACTGCCTACAAGTAGCTTCCTCAGAGGCTAAAACACAGAAAAGGCGCCAACCAGTTTTTATACTGTAGGCAGCCTAATTAAAATCAGCTGTCATTGTTAAAAACATCACTTCCTTAAAGTTACAAACAATTTTTTCCTTAAAATATTTTCTAAAACAATCCTGATAATCGATCCTAAAGCATTTTAAACAGTTATCAACAGAAGTATGTCATATCCATATATTAATAGTGAGTCTTTGTAAGAAATACATATCTGTTATTGTCAAAAAGCAGATGTTATAAATTACTAAGTGCTATTTTTGTATAAAATGTTATACCACTAGATATCAAAATAGGTTAACAAGTATAACTAAATGTGTATACGCACACACGCCAGGTTGAACGTTCTGACCACTACCAGTCATAAATAAATTCTTATTGCAAATCAAGTTAATCAGCGTAAATAAGCCTTATATTTTAGCACAGGGGCTATATTACAACTTTCGTTTAAACCTGGCATATTAAAGGCATCCAATTTAAGCTGCCAGTGTAGTTCTAAAATTTCTAACAACAAGGAGGTAGGTCCTCCCCTAATGGATTTCTGTTTACAATCAATGCCCATAAAAACAAAACTATGTCCATGGTTAGATTCAACATGTTTTGCAAGAGCATTCTCAGTTTTGTTGTTTCTGATGGCATATATATGCTGATATATGCGCTCTCTGAATTTTCTGTCAGTCTTTCCGACATAAAATGCCGGACAGCATACACAGAGGGCCACATATATAACTGATTTTGTATCGCAGTTTATTTTGTGATTGATCCAAAATCTTTGTTGACCTATACTAAAGGAACTACCGGATTTCACAACATGGCACCAGTTACAGGACCCACAGGTGAAACACCCTTTAGTTTTTTGGAGACCATGGTTTGGTGCGTTTGTTTGTAACAGTTCTTTAATATTACTACCTCTCCTGAATGTAACTTTTGGTCTATTACCTAATTTCTCAACAAGAAAAGAATTATTAGTAATAAAGTACCAATTCTTGACAATAATGTCTGATAGTTCTTTAGAGTTCAAATTGTAAATAGTGGAGAAGGACAAAGAAAAGTCACACCTAGGTTCCTCCATCACAGTGCCAGGGCTAAACCCTGTTTCTATCACTTCAATTATGGCGCCTTCTTCACTGGAAGTCCTATTACGGTCACTAGATATTAAAGGGCAAATTATTCCATTAACTCTCTTATTGGAAACTTCCAGTGTTACTTCGTCAATCAATGAAATAGGATAACCTCTATCCAGAAAAAAGTCGTTCAACGTAATACATTCTTCCTCAAAATCTTTTAATTCACTGCACATTCTGACCGCCCTCACAAGTTGGCCTTTAATAATTGCTTTCTTTAACTTATATGGGTGGGCACTTGTGTAGTGTAGGAATGAGTTGATATAAGTATCCTTACGAAAAATGGATGAAGTGAATCTGTGATTCCTTAGATCCTTCTTCAGTTTCACGTCTAAGTAGTCCATTTCACTGGTATCAAACTTAGAGGTGAACCTGAGGAATTCTGTTGTATCATTGAAGTAGTCTATCAAAAGACGTGCCTCATCTTCATTGCCCTTAAACAAAATGAAAATATCGTCAAGATATCTAGTGTAGTGGCATATTCTATCCTTCCATAATGAATGATTCAGGACAAATTTCCTCTCCCAATACGCCATAAACAGGTTCGCCACTATGGCACCACATGGAGAGCCCATGGCGACCCCCTGTTTCTGGATGTAAAAGTCTCTTCCAAAAACAAAGAAATTAGAGGATAGAACTATATCTAAGAGTTCTGTAATATTATTGATCTCCTCTTTTGGAGCATTTAATTCAGTTAGTAACAATTCCAACCATTCAATAACCTCCAAGTGTGGTATTGAAGTGTATAAGTCGACGACGTCGACTGTTAAGAAATTGTACTCACTGTCAAAGGAAATGTTGTTAATACTTCCTAAAAAGCTCCATGAATCTTTACATATGCTTGGAATATGTTGCAAGTATTTATTTAACAAAGAATCTATGTACTTGGCTGTTGGATATGAAATAGAGGACCTTCCATCGACCAGAGCCCTCATAGGTGGGTCACCAAGATTCTTATGAATCTTGGGTATGCCAAACATGACGGGCGTCCTTGGTTGAGTGATGTTAATATATTCGTAGGTATCATGATCTATTCTTCCTTCGATGAATAGGTCCCTAAAATAACCCTTTGTCCTCTGCACACAAATATTCATCTCATTAAGGGATGAGTGGTTGTATGCAGGTGTATCCAAGATTGTTAACATTTTTTCATTATACAATCCATATTCAAAGACAACAAGCCCCCCTCCTTTGTCTGGTTTCATAACTCTGACGCAGGATTCTTTAAATTGGTTAAGGGCCTGCAACTGATCTTTTGTTATATTAAAAGTACTTCTCGTAACCCCCTTTCTTTTATCTAAGTGTCTAATATCTAGCTCACATGCATTTTCAAAAATGCGTAGTCCTACATGTAAAGGGGGATTAAAAATGCTCGGAAGTTTCAAAGCACTTCTCTCTTCTTCAATAGTGTTATTAAATAGAAGCTTTAAATTAAGCTTCCTAACATAGCATTTAAGATCGATAAGTACTTTAACTACGTCAAAATGTTTGGATGGAACAAAGTTATATCCTAAAGAAAGTAGTTCAACCAATTCTGGCTCCAAAACAAGCGAAGAAAAATTATATATAGTAAAATCTCCTTTCTTGTTCTTGACCATTTTGGGGTAGTTGGAAGTATCTAAGGGGAATGTTTGGGAATTCAGTTCTTCCACTTCTTGTTCTTTTTCCTCCCCTGCTCTTGATTCGGGGCTTTCCCTAAAAAATGCTGATGGTCATTATTCAAATGAGCAACATTTGTAGGTTGTGTCTCTGTCCCCCCTGTTTTGTTCTTGTTCCTATTACTTCTTCTGACTACATTCCAGTTGTTAGTGGGGTTTATAAGTTCCCCCTCTTCCAATTCTTCAGTACCCTCTCTTTGGTTCCTCTCATGCCCAGACCCCTGACTGACTTCATGAGTAAAAAGATTAGCTAGTTTGGGATAGGCTGTATTGGAAGAATAAACATGTCTATCCCTAAACAATTTTCTAGACTTTTGATTTTTCAGTTTACTCATGTAAGTGTCTATACTTGCAAAAATACGTTCATAGTCAAATTTAAATTTTTCAAAATGAACATACATTCTAATTTCCTCATCAATGTGACCAATTTCAGCACTCAAAATGTCTATGTGTGCTGAATAATATTTCACAATCAACTCTAACAGGTCTAAACCTTGTTTCTGAAACAGTCCCTTTAAGTCAATAAGGAAAGCATTGTCCGTAATAAGCCCTGAGGGTGTAAAGTTGTTCCTCAAACCCTTAGGAACCAAATTCTCAGTAATACACTGTTTAAAATAGGCTACCTCCAGTTGTAGCTTACGAATCTTTAAAGTTTTGTTATCAAGAGTTTTTAACATTCCAGAAATGTCAAAATTGTCCTCTTTAGAACGCACAGAAGCCTGCACCGGCGGTCCATCATGTACAGGTTGTAAAAAAGAAAAAAAGTCACCTGTATTGCTTATCCATTCAGCAGCTGATGTAACGCCAATAAGTGCCTTTTCTTGTGTTGGCCGGTTAGACAAACTCGAGCCCGCTCCTGAAGTTCCCATAGGCACGCCCGTTGGAACCTGTTGTATCCTTTGCTGCTGTCCTGGCGGTATACTTTCCCCTCCAGACCTGTTATCACAGCTGTTCAGCGCTGGCGTCAACGAACCATCCGTAGCGGACAAAGGATGCCCTTGGAGGGCAACTGTAGCAGGAACTGTGTTGACTCCAACGGTCCCCTCACCGGCTGCAGCTGTAACAGAACTGTTAGCTTGAGTAGAGCGGATTCCTGCACGAACATCCGGAAACGCAAGGTTGGAGGAACCACTCCCCCTTTCAATATTGTTAAGCCTGGAGTTGAACACATCCAGCCTTTGCGAAATGCTAGCTAGTAAAGAAGCAATGTCTGTGTTGTCGGGAGAATTAGTCCCGAACAAATTAGGACTAGGTGGACTAGTCAAACACTCAGAAGCCATCACAAACCAACAAACCAGCGGGAAACAAACTTTAGAAAGACAAAAAAGAGTGTTAAATAGTCCAAAAAGTCGAAATGCCTTAACTTGCAATTTTATTGGGATACAAAATAAATAGCGTTTCGCTACTGCCTACAAGTAGCTTCCTCAGAGGCTAAAACACAGAAAAGGCGCCAACCAGTTTTTATACTGTAGGCAGCCTAATTAAAATCAGCTGTCATTGTTAAAAACATCACTTCCTTAAAGTTACAAACAATTTTTTCCTTAAAATATTTTCTAAAACAATCCTGATAATCGATCCTAAAGCATTTTAAACAGTTATCAACAGAAGTATGTCATATCCATATATTAATAGTGAGTCTTTGTAAAAATGCGTATCTGTTATTGTCAAAAGCAGATGTTATAAATTACTAAATGCTATTTTTGTATAAAATGTTATACCACTAGATATCAGAGTAGGTTAACAAGTATAACTAAATGTGTATCACTTTTACGCCAGGTTGAGCGTTCTGACCACTACCAGTCATAAATAAATTCTTATTGCAAATCAAGTTAATCAGCGTAAATAAGCCTTATATTTTAGCACAGGGGCTATATTACAACTTTCGTTTAAACCTGGCATATTAAAGGCATCAAATTTAAGCTGCCAGTGTAGTTCTAAAATTTCTAACAACAAGGAGGAAGGTCCTCCCTAATGGATTTCTGTTTACAATCAATGCCCATAAAAACAAAACTATGTCCATGGTTAGATTCAACATGTTTTGCAAGAGCATTCTCAGTTTTGCTGTTTCTGATGGCATATATATGCTGATATATCGCTCTCTGAATTTTCTGTCAGTCTTTCCGACATAAAATGCCGGACAGCATACACAGAGGGCCACATATATAACTGATTTTGTATCGCAGTTTATTTTGTGATTGATCCAAAATCTTTGTTGACCTATACTAAAGGAACTACGGATTTCACAACATGGCACCAGTTACAGGACCCACAGGTGAAACACCCTTTAGTTTTTGGAGACCATGGTTTGGTGCGTTTGTTTGTAACAGTTCTTTAATATTACTACCTCTCCTGAATGTAACTTTTGGTCTATTACCTAATTTCTCAACAAGAAAAGAATTATTAGTAATAAAGTACCAATTCTTGACAATAATGTCTGATAGTTCTTTAGAGTTCAAATTGTAAATAGTGGAGAAGGACAAAGAAAAGTCACACCTAGGTTCCTCCATCACAGTGCCAGGGCTAAACCCTGTTTCTATCACTTCAATTATGGCGCCTTCTTCACTGGAAGTCCTATTACGGTCACTAGATATTAAAGGGCAAATTATTCCATTAACTCTCTTATTGGAAACTTCCAGTGTTACTTCGTCTATCAATGAAATAGGATAACCTCTATCCAGAAAAAAGTCGTTCAACGTAATACATTCTTCCTCAAAATCTTTTAATTCACTGCACATTCTGACCGCCCTCACAAGTTGGCCTTTAATAATTGCTTTCTTTAACTTATATGGGTGGGCACTTGTGTAGTGTAGGAATGAGTTGATATAAGTATCCTTACGAAAAATGGATGAAGTGAATCTGTGATTCCTTAGATCCTTCTTCAGTTTCACGTCTAAGTAGTCCATTTCACTGGTATCAAACTTAGAGGTGAACCTGAGGAATTCTGTTGTATCATTGAAGTAGTCTATCAAAGGCGTGCCTCATCTTCATTGCCCTTAAACAAAATGAAAATATCGTCAAGATATCTAGTGTAGTGGCATATTCTATCCTTCCATAATGAATGATTCAGGACAAATTTCCTCTCCCAATCGCCATAAACAGGTTCGCCACTATGGCACCACATGGAGAGCCATGGCGACCCTGTTTCTGGATGTAAAAGTCTCTTCCGAAAACAAAGAAATTAGAGGATAGAACTATATCTAAGAGTTCTGTAATATTATTGATCTCCTCTTTTGGAGCATTTAATTCAGTTAGTAACAATTCCAACCATTCAATAACCTCCAAGTGTGGTATTGAAGTGTATAAGTCGACGACGTCGACTGTTAAGAAATTGTACTCACTGTCAAAGGAAATGTTGTTAATACTTCCTAAAAAGCTCCATGAATCTTTACATATGCTTGGAATATGTTGCAAGTATTTATTTAACAAAGAATCTATGTACTTGGCTGTTGGATATGAAATAGAGGACCTTCCATCGACCAGAGCCCTCATAGGTGGGTCACCAAGATTCTTATGAATCTTGGGTATGCCAAACATGACGGGCGTCCTTGGTTGAGTGATGTTAATATATTCATAGGTATCATGATCTATTCTTCCTTCGATGAATAGGTCCTAAAATAACCCTTTGTCCTCTGCACACAAATATTCATCTCATTAAGGGATGAGTGGTTGTATGCAGGTGTATCAAGATTGTTAACATTTTTCATTATACAATCCATATTCAAAGACAACAAGCCCCCTCCTTTGTCTGGTTTCATAACTCTGGCCTTGGGATTCTTTAAATTGGTTAAGGGCCTGCAACTGATCTTTTGTTATATTAAAAGTACTTCTCGTAACCCCCTTTCTTTTATCTAAGTGTCTAATATCTAGCTCACATGCATTTTCAAAAATGCGTAGTCCTACATGTAAAGGGGGATTAAAAATGCTCGGAAGTTTCAAAGCACTTCTCTCTTCTTCAATAGTGTTATTAAATAGAAGCTTTAAATTAAGCTTCCTAACATAGCATTTAAGATCGATAAGTACTTTAACTACGTCAAAATGTTTGGATGGAACAAAGTTATATCCTAAAGAAAGTAGTTCAACCAATTCTGGCTCCAAAGCAAGCGAAGAAAAATTATATATAGTAAAATCTCCTTTCTTGTTCTTGACCATTTTGGGGTAGTTGGAAGTATCTAAGGGGAATGTTTGGGAATTCAGTTCTTCCACTTCTTGTTCTTTTTCCTCCCCTGCTCTTGATTCGGGGCTTTCCCTAAAAAATGCTGATGGTCATTATTCAAATGAGCAACATTTGTAGGTTGTGTCTCTGTCCCCCCTGTTTTGTTCTTGTTCCTATTACTTCTTCTGACTACATTCCAGTTGTTAGTGGGGTTTATAAGTTCCCCCCCTCTTCCAATTCTTCAGTACCCTCTCTTTGGTTCCTCTCATGCCCAGACCCCTGACTGACTTCATGAGTAAAAAGATTAGCTAGTTTGGGATAGGCTGTATTGGAAGAATAAACATGTCTATCCTAAACAATTTTCTAGAGTTTTGATTTTTCAGTTTACTCATGTAAGTGTCTATACTTGCAAAAATACGTTCATAGTCAAATTTAAATTTTTCAAAATGAACATACATTCTAATTTCCTCATCAATGTGACCAATTTCAGCACTCAAAATGTCTATGTGTGCTGAATAATATTTCACAATCAACTCTAACAGGTCTAAACCTTGTTTCTGAAACAGTCCCTTTAAGTCAATAAGGAAAGCATTGTCCGTAATAAGCCCTGAGGGTGTAAAGTTGTTCCTCAAACCCTTAGGAACCAAATTCTCAGTAATACACTGTTTAAAATAGGCTACCTCCAGTTGTAGCTTACGAATCTTTAAAGTTTTGTTATCAAGAGTTTTTAACATTCCAGAAATGTCAAAATTGTCCTCTTTAGAGCACAGAAGCCTGCACCGGCGGTCCATCATGTACAGGTTGTAAAAAGAAAAAAGTCACCTGTATTGCTTATCCATTCAGCAGCTGATGTAACGCCAATAAGTGCCTTTTCTTGTGTTGGCGGTTAGACAAACTCGAGCCGCTCCTGAAGTTCCCATAGGCACGCCCGTTGGAACCTGTTGTATCCTTTGCTGCTGTCCTGGCGGTATACTTTCCCCTCAGACCTGTTATCACAGCTGTTCAGCGCTGGCGTCAACGAACCATCCGTGGCGGACAAAGGATGCCCTTGGAGGGCAACTGTAGCAGGAACTGTGTTGACTCCAACGGTCCCCTCACCGGCTGCAGCTGTAACAGAACTGTTAGCTTGAGTAGAGCGGATTCCTGCACGAACATCCGGAAACGCAAGGTTGGAGGAACCACTCCCCCTTTCAATATTGTTAAGCCTGGAGTTGAACACATCCAGCCTTTGCGAAATGCTAGCTAGTAAAGAAGCAATGTCTGTGTTGTCGGGAGAATTAGTCCCGAACAAATTAGGACTAGGTGGACTAGTCAAACACTCAGAAGCCATCACATACCAACAAACCAGCGGGAAACAAACTTTAGAAAGACAAAAAAGAGTGTTAAATAGTCCAAAAAGTCGAAATGCCTTAACGCAATTTTATTAGAATACAAAATAAATAGCGTTTTCGCTACTGCCTACAAGTAGCTTCCTCAGAGGCTAAAACACAGAAAAGGCGCCAACCAGTTTTTATACTGTAGGCAGCCTAATTAAAATCAGCTGTCATTGTTAAAACATCACTTCCTTAAAGTTACAAACAATTTTTCTTTAAAATATTTTCTAAAACAATCCTGATAATCGGTCCTAAAGCATTTTAAACAGTTATCAACAGAAGTATGTCATATCCATATATTAATAGTGAGTCTTTGTAAAAAATACATATCTGTTATTGTCAAAAAGCAGATGTTATAAATTACTAAGTGCTATTTTTATATAAAATGTTATACCACTAGATATCAAAATAGGTTAACAGGTATAACTAAATGTGTATACTCACAAACGCCAGGTTGAACCACTACCAGTCATAAATAAATTCTTATTGCAAATCAAGTTAATCAGCATAAATAAGCCTTATATTTTACTATATATAATTTTTCTTCGCTTGTTTTGGAGCCAGAATTGGTTGAACTACTTTCTTTAGGATATAACTTTGTTCCATCCAAACATTTTGACGTAGTTAAAGTACTTATCGATCTTAAATGCTATGTTAGGAAGCTTAATTTAAAGCTTCTATTTAATAACACTATTGAAGAAGAGAGAAGTGCTTTGAAACTTCCGAGCATTTTTAATCCCCCTTTACATGTAGGACTACGCATTTTTGAAAATGCATGTGAGCTAGATATTAGACACTTAGATAAAAGAAAGGGGGTTACGAGAAGTACTTTTAATATAACAAAAGATCAGTTGCAGGCCCTTAACCAATTTAAAGAATCCTGCGTCAGAGTTATGAAACCAGACAAAGGAGGGGGGCTTGTTGTCTTTGAATATGGATTGTATAATGAAAAAATGTTAACAATCTTGGATACACCTGCATACAACCACTCATCCCTTAATGAGATGAATATTTGTGTGCAGAGGACAAAGGGTTATTTTAGGGACCTATTCATCGAAGGAAGAATAGATCATGATACCTATGAATATATTAACATCACTCAACCAAGGACGCCCGTCATGTTTGGCATACCCAAGATTCATAAGAATCTTGGTGACCCACCTATGAGGGCTCTGGTCGATGGAAGGTCCTCTATTTCATATCCAACAGCCAAGTACATAGATTCTTTGTTAAATAAATACTTGCAACATATTCCAAGCATATGTAAAGATTCATGGAGCTTTTTAGGAAGTATTAACAACATTTCCTTTGACAGTGAGTACAATTTCTTAACAGTCGACGTCGTCGACTTATACACTTCAATACCACACTTGGAGGTTATTGAATGGTTGGAATTGTTACTAACTGAATTAAATGCTCCAAAAGAGGAGATCAATAATATTACAGAACTCTTAGATATAGTTCTATCCTCTAATTTCTTTGTTTTCGGAAGAGACTTTTACATCCAGAAACAGGGGGTCGCCATGGGCTCTCCATGTGGTGCCATAGTGGCGAACCTGTTTATGGCGTATTGGGAGAGGAAATTTGTCCTGAATCATTCATTATGGAAGGATAGAATATGCCACTACACTAGATATCTTGACGATATTTTCATTTTGTTTAAGGGCAATGAAGATGAGGCACGTCTTTTGATAGACTACTTCAATGATACAACAGAATTCCTCAGGTTCACCTCTAAGTTTGATACCAGTGAAATGGACTACTTAGACGTGAAACTGAAGAAGGATCTAAGGAATCACAGATTCACTTCATCCATTTTTCGTAAGGATACTTATATCAACTCATTCCTACACTACACAAGTGCCCACCCATATAAGTTAAAGAAAGCAATTATTAAAGGCCAACTTGTGAGGCGGTCAGAATGTGCAGTGAATTAAAAGATTTTGAGGAAGAATGTATTACGTTGAGCGACTTTTTCTGGATAGAGGTTATCCTATTTCATTGATAGATGAAGTAACACTGGAAGTTTCCAATAAGAGAGTTAATGGAATAATTTGCCCTTTAATATCTAGTGACCGTAATAGGACTTCCAGTGAAGAAGGCGCCATAATTGAAGTGATAGAAACAGGGTTTAGCCCTGGCACTGTGATGGAGGAACCTAGGTGTGACTTTTCTTTGTCCTTCTCCACTATTTACAATTTGAACTCTAAAGAACTATCAGACATTATTGTCAAGAATTGGTACTTTATTTCTAATAATTCTTTTCTTGTTGAGAAATTAGGTAATAGACCAAAAGTTACATTCAGGAGAGGTAGTAATATTAAAGAACTGTTACAAACAAACGCACCAAACCATGGTCTCCAAAAAACTAAAGGGTGTTTCACCTGTGGGCCCTGTAACTGGTGCCATGTTGTGAAATCCGGTAGTTCCTTTAGTATAGGTCAAAAAAGATTTTGGATCAATCACAAAATAAACTGCGATACAAAATCAGTTATATATGTGGCCCTCTGTGTATGCTGTCCGGCATTTTATGTCGGAAAGACTGACAGAAAATTCAGAGAGCGCATATATCAGCATATATATGCCATCAGAAACAACAAAACTGAGAATGCTCTTGCAAAACATGTTGAATCTAACCATGGACATAGTTTTGTTTTTATGGGCATTGATTGTAAACAGAAATCCATTAGGGGAGGACCTACCTCCTTGTTGTTAGAAATTTTAGAACTACACTGGCAGCTTAAATTGGATGCCTTTAATATGCCAGGTTTAAACGAAAGTTGTAATATAGCCCCTGTGCTAAAATATAAGGCTTATTTATGCTGATTAACTTGATTTGCAATAAGAATTTATTTATGACTGGTAGTGGTCAGAACGTTCAACCTGGCGTGTGTGCGTATACACATTTAGTTATACTTGTTAACCTATTTTGATATCTAGTGGTATAACATTTTATACAAAAATAGCACTTAGTAATTTATAACATCTGCTTTTTGACAATAACAGATACGCATTTTTTACAAAGACTCACTATTAATATATGGATATGACATACTTCTGTTGATAACTGTTTAAAATGCTTTAGGATCGATTATCAGGATTGTTTTAGAAAATATTTTAAGGAAAAAATTGTTTGTAACTTTAAGGAAGTGATGTTTTTAACAATGACAGCTGATTTTAATTAGGCTGCCTACAGTATAAAAACTGGTTGGCGCCTTTTCTGTGTTTTAGCCTCTGAGGAAGCTACTTGTAGGCAGTAGCGAAAACGCTATTTATTTTGTATCCCAATAAAATTGCGTTAAGGCATTTTGACTTTTTGGACTATTTAACACTCTTTTTTGTCTTTCTAAAGTTTGTTTCCCGCTGGTTTGTTGGTTTGTGATGGCTTCTGAGTGTTTGACTAGTCCACCTAGTCCTAATTTGTTCGGGACTAATTCTCCCGACAACACAGACATTGCTTCTTTACTAGCTAGCATTTCGCAAGGGCTGGATGTGTTCAACTCCAGGCTTAACAATATTGAAAGGGGGAGTGGTTCCTCCAACCTTGCGTTTCCGGATGTTCGTGCAGTAATCCGCTCTACTCAAGCTAACAGTTCTGTTACAGCTGCAGCCGGTGAGGGGACCGTTGGAGTCAACACAGTTCCTGCTACAGTTGCCCTCCAAGGGCATCCTTTGTCCGCTACGGATGGTTCGTTGACGCCAGCGCTGAACAGCTGTGATAACAGGTCTGGAGGGGAAAGTATACCGCCAGGACAGCAGCAAAGGATACAACAGGTTCCAACGGGCGTGCCTATGGGAACTTCAGGAGCGGGCTCGAGTTTGTCTAACCGGCCAACACAAGAAAAGGCACTTATTGGCGTTACATCAGCTGCTGAATGGATAAGCAATACAGGTGACTTTTTTTCTTTTTTACAACCTGTACATGATGGACCGCGGTGCAGGCTTCTGTGCGTTCTAAAGAGGACAATTTTGACATTTCTGGAATGTTAAAAACTCTTGATAACAAAACTTTAAAGATTCGTAAGCTACAACTGGAGGTAGCCTATTTTAAACAGTGTATTACTGAGAATTTGGTTCCTAAGGGTTTGAGGAACAACTTTACACCCTCAGGGCTTATTACGGACAATGCTTTCCTTATTGACTTAAAGGGACTGTTTCAGAAACAAGGTTTAGACCTGTTAGAGTTGATTGTGAAATATTATTCAGCACACATAGACATTTTGAGTGCTGAAATTGGTCACATTGATGAGGAAATTAGAATGTATGTTCATTTTGAAAAATTTAAATTTGACTATGAACGTATTTTTGCAAGTATAGACACTTACATGAGTAAACTGAAAAATCAAAAGTCTAGAAAATTGTTTAGGGATAGACATGTTTATTCTTCCAATACAGCCTATCCCAAACTAGCTAATCTTTTTACTCATGAAGTCAGTCAGGGGTCTGGGCATGAGAGGAACCAAAGAGAGGGTACTGAAGAATTGGAAGAGGGGGAACTTATAAACCCCACTAACAACTGGATGTAGTCAGAAGAAGTAATAGGAACAAGAACAAAACAGGGGGGACAGAGACACAACCTACAAATGTTGCTCATTTGAATAATGACCATCAGCATTTTTTAGGGAAAGCCCCGAATCAAGAGCAGGGGAGGAAAAAGAACAAGAAGTGGAAGAACTGAATTCCCAAACATTCCCCTTAGATACTTCCAACTACCCCAAAATGGTCAAGAACAAGAAAGGAGATTTTACTATATATAATTTTTCTTCGCTTGTTTTGGAGCCAGAATTGGTTGAACTACTTTCTTTAGGATATAACTTTGTTCCATCCAAACATTTTGACGTAGTTAAAGTACTTATCGATCTTAAATGCTATGTTAGGAAGCT
Organism: Protopterus annectens; assembly: GCF_019279795.1. NCBI lineage: Eukaryota > Metazoa > Chordata > Ceratodontiformes > Protopteridae > Protopterus > Protopterus annectens. The sequence goes on from NC_056744.1 coordinate 1,216,623,792, forward strand.
TAATTTAAAGCTTCTATTTAATAACACTATTGAAGAAGAGAGAAGTGCTTTGAAACTTCCGAGCATTTTTAATCCCCCTTTACATGTAGGACTACGCATTTTTGAAAATGCATGTGAGCTAGATATTAGACACTTAGATAAAAGAAAGGGGGTTACGAGAAGTACTTTTAATATAACAAAAGATCAGTTGCAGGCCCTTAACCAATTTAAAGAATCCTGCGTCAGAGTTATGAAACCAGACAAAGGAGGGGGGCTTGTTGTCTTTGAATATGGATTGTATAATGAAAAAATGTTAACAATCTTGGATACACCTGCATACAACCACTCATCCCTTAATGAGATGAATATTTGTGTGCAGAGGACAAAGGGTTATTTTAGGGACCTATTCATCGAAGGAAGAATAGATCATGATACCTATGAATATATTAACATCACTCAACCAAGGACGCCCGTCATGTTTGGCATACCCAAGATTCATAAGAATCTTGGTGACCCTATGAGGGCTCTGGTCGATGGAAGGTCCTCTATTTCATATCCAACAGCCAAGTACATAGATTCTTTGTTAAATAAATACTTGCAACATATTCCAAGCATATGTAAAGATTCATGGAGCTTTTTAGGAAGTATTAACAACATTTCCTTTGACAGTGAGTACAATTTCTTAACAGTCGACGTCGTCGACTTATACACTCAATACCACACTTGGAGGTTATTGAATGGTTGGAATTGTTACTAACTGAATTAAATGCTCCAAAAGAGGAGATCAATAATATTACAGAACTCTTAGATATAGTTCTATCCTCTAATTTCTTTGTTTTTGGAAGAGACTTTTACATCCAGAAACAGGGGGTCGCCATGGGCTCTCCATGTGGTGCCATAGTGGCGAACCTGTTTATGGCGTATTGGGAGAGGAAATTTGTCCTGAATCATTCATTATGGAAGGATAGAATATGCCACTACACTAGATATCTTGACGATATTTTCATTTTGTTTAAGGGCAATGAAGATGAGGCACGTCTTTTGATAGACTACTTCAATGATACAACAGAATTCCTCAGGTTCACCTCTAAGTTTGATACCAGTGAAATGGACTACTTAGACGTGAAACTGAAGAAGGATCTAAGGAATCACAGATTCACTTCATCCATTTTTCGTAAGGATACTTATATCAACTCATTCCTACACTACACAAGTGCCCAACCATATAAGTTAAAGAAAGCAATTATTAAAGGCCAACTTGTGAGGGCGGTCAGAATGTGCAGTGAATTAAAAGATTTTGAGGAAGAATGTATTACGTTGAGCGACTTTTTCTGGATAGAGGTTATCCTATTTCATTGATAGACGAAGTAACACTGGAAGTTTCCAATAAGAGAGTTAATGGAATAATTTGCCCTTTAATATCTAGTGACCGTAATAGGACTTCCAGCGAAGAAGGCCATAATTGAAGTGATAGAAACAGGGTTTAGCCCTGGCACTGTGATGGAGGAACCTAGGTGTGACTTTTCTTTGTCCTTCTCCACTATTTACAATTTGAACTCTAAAGAACTATCAGACATTATTGTCAAGAATTGGTACTTTATTACTAATAATTCTTTTCTTGTTGAGAAACTAGGTAATAGACCAAAAGTTACATTCAGGAGAGGTAGTAATATTAAAGAACTGTTACAAACAAACGCACCAAACCATGGTCTCCAAAAACTAAAGGGTGTTTCACCTGTGGGTCCTGTAACTGGTGCCATGTTGTGAAATCCGGTAGTTCCTTTAGTATAGGTCAACAAAGATTTTGGATCAATCACAAAATAAACTGCGATACAAAATCAGTTATATATGTGGCCCTCTGTGTATGCTGTCCGGCATTTTATGTCGGAAAGACTGACAGAAAATTCAGAGAGCGCATATATCAGCATATATATGCCATCAGAAACAACAAAACTGAGAATGCTCTTGCAAAACATGTTGAATCTAACCATGGACATAGTTTTGTTTTATGGGCATTGATTGTAAACAGAAATCCATTAGGGGAGGACCTACCTCCTTGTTGTTAGAAATTTTAGAACTACACTGGCAGCTTAAATTGGATGCCTTTAATATGCCAGGTTTAAACGAAAGTTGTAATATAGCCTCTGTGCTAAAATATAAGGCTTATTTACGCTGATTAACTTGATTTGCAATAAGAATTTATTTATGACTGGTAGTGGTCAGATCGTTCAACCTGGCGTGTGTGCGTATACACATTTAGTTATACTTGTTAACCTATTTTGATATCTAGTGGTATAACATTTTATACAAAAATAGCACTTAGTAATTTATAACATCTGCTTTTTGACAATAACAGATACGCATTTTTTACAAAGACTCACTATTAATATATGGATATGACATACTTCTGTTGATAACTGTTTAAAATGCTTTAGGATCGATTATCAGGATTGTTTTAGAAAATATTTTAAGGAAAAAATTGTTTGTAACTTTAAGGAAGTGATGTTTTTAACAATGACAGCTGATTTTAATTAGGCTGCCTACAGTATAAAAACTGGTTGGCGCCTTTTCTGTGTTTTAGCCTCTGAGGAAGCTACTTGTAGGCAGTAGCGAAAACGCTATTTATTTTGTATCCCAATAAAATTGTGTTAAGGCATTTCGACTTTTTGGACTATTTAACACTCTTTTTTGTCTTTCTAAAGTTTGTTTCCCGCTGGTTTGTTGAAATAAGCAAGGCTAGCGTTCACTATAGATGCATAAATCCCAAGCATTCAAACACCACTGTCTCAGAGCCAGGGACTGAAGTGCCTTGTACTCATGCTTGAACTTGATTATGAGTTCAGGTAAGCAGCTCTCCCTCACCCATCTGTTTGCCTGAATTCATATTCACAGTTGAACTAAAATATGATTTTATGCAAGCAGATGTGGGTAGGGAGCAAGAGGTGGGGTTTAAGATTAGGGAGTGGAGAGGTTTACATTTTAGGTATTATGGGTTAGGATTATGGAGTAGACAGGAAGATTTAAGGCTAATGATTGATAGGGAAATGTAGGCTTAGGAAGGGAGGTTAGAGCTTTAGGTTTAGTGAACAGGAAGGGAGGTTTAGGGTTATGCAGTGATCAGGGAATATAGGGGGGGGTTGGGTTTTAGCTTTAGGGAGCAATCAAGGACTTAGGTTTAAGGAGGGGGAAGAAAAGTTTAGGGTTTGGGACTGAGGAATTGGAACCGGGGACTAGATGGGAGTTTTAGGTTTAGAGTTTAGATTTTGGTAACGTTATGTAATGTATAGGATCAGGTATTGTGAGAGCTATGTAGAAACAGGAGATTGGGCTAGTGGGAGTTCGAGACTTGATTTTTCATACAAATGGTAGGAACTACTAGCGTGGAAGCAGCTGTAGTAGAACAATAAGACTAGTAGATTTTGGCTGTCAACAACTATACCACATCTACATTAATTCATCAACTGATCACAAATCATTCTGTTCAGGGGCTGAAAAGTTTCTAAAATGTTTTCCCTGCAACCTTTTATTTTAACTGTCTTTGACTGCTAATTCAGACTCCCCATTTATATAAAACAAAGTTCTTCCTTGTCCATTTTAAAGCATAACTTAGATCTGCGATTATGAAACAGAAATGTTACTCCAGAACTACCCCCTTTAGTACTAATGGAGAGATGAAGCTCCTAAATGCCATGTATTGGTCCCCTCAAATTATCTATGATATGATCCCAGTTATCGTCATTAGGGGTAATATATAATTATTGCTCATGGGATGGTTGGTGCACAATAAAGGAATTTGGCTAGGCTTACAATTGCCCTCAAGAGCAGGTAGTCTAGTAATTACTTATGAACCTATGAATTCACTTAATTGTTAAATTATACATCACATCATTTGTCAGTTATAATCAGAAAACCTACAGTTCTTGTGTTTCATGATGGATTTTATAAGCTGCAATATAAATATACTAAAATTATTACATTTGTATTAGAAACTTCTCCATCTCTGTTGCCTACATTTAGAGAATGTTTAATCACGTTTGATCACATATCTGTGTTCACTTGGCCAGTGTATATGGTTCTGACAAGTTTTTTCTCAAAAAACTCCAGCTTTACTCCATCGCATATCGCCTACTCAGAGGTGATCTCTGCCTAACATACAAAGCTATGTAAAACCCAGAGCTGTTGGATATGCTCCACTTAAAGAAATCCCAATCCAGGGACCTAAACCTTGTCACCACAATAAATAGAACATGCTGGAGGGATAGATACCTGTCTCAGAGACTTCCCATACTCTGGAACAAACTACCTATCTATATCAAGCAAAGCTCCTCATTAGCACTCTTCATGAAAAATCTTGATGATTGGATGGGAGATAGGAAATTCACCCCGGGGATCACTTCTGTGGCTCTGTTCGACAGGGGCACAGGAAAATAATTTTCTTGGGTGGCAAAAGCCAGGGTACCTTTTTGGCTAGGCTTATACAGGCCCTAGGGCCAATAGCCTAGTACCTACCTATGAACCTATGACATCACTGTGTTCATTCCAAAGCCAGTCTGTTTGTGTTGCATGAACTTAAATGTCTGCCATGCTATTTCTAGGCTAGACAGTATATTTGGTATGTTGGACTGATATCACCATCTATGTACTTCTCATTTATCTTTCACTTATGCTGTGGGGGAGTGCTGCCATGTCCCCACTGCACACCCACTCCTCGGATGTAACTAGGTTGCCATAAGGAGACAGCAGTGGATAGGGCATATAAGGAAAAAAAAAACAGATGGATGCAGAGATGGATGAGCCCCCAGGATGCCCTTAGGATCCATGACCAGCCCCAGCATATGGGAGTAAGTGCAGGGGAAGTAAAGAGATTGGCTGATAGACCTTGCATAGATATGAAGCATTGGGTGCCAAACTGGTAACATAACAGAACGATGGGGAAAGATTCATAAATAAGCTTGCCTGGGAAGTAGTTTGGAAAGACCACATTTCATGAAAGTAACTTGCACTATTGTACCACATTCTATGCATCCATCTTTATTATTCTGAATTCAGCAAAATCCTGGACCACTTTTTGCATGATGTAGTGCTGTGTTACAGATGAAACAGTGAAATAATACACTCCTGGTAGTACTATATGCCAAACTGGGGTATAGCATATGCACAGGTACCATATATGTAACAGCATGACTTTGCTACACTTGTCATACTTTGATGTTAAAGTACTTTCACTACTCTATTCCACAATGGTTGACAGTCAGGGCCAAGTACAGAATAGGAGTCGTATGCACACCAGTAATAAGTGCAGTATATAGAACATTTACATATATTGAATGTAAAGTACCTTCTTTCATTGTCCCTTCTATTAGTGGGAGTTTTGTGTTCTCAGTTGTGTGGGTGGTGAAACGTGGTTGTCAGACAGCAATTGTGTATATATATGGCACTGTGCTACAAAGTGCAGCTGTGTTAAAAACAGTACAGCTGACAGTATACAGAAGTGTACACATGGGCATGAGTAGAGTTCTGATGAAGCTCCTATAAATTCAGGAACAAAACCGCTTAACTATCTATTAATAAAATACTTTTTGTAGATTCTCCAGTGTCATTCTGTCAGCACTGCAGGATTTGTTACTTTGAGTTTGTATGGTTCCTATCTAGCATTCCAGATTGTTTTGTGTGCATATGGGTATGATGGTGCTGTTGTACAGCAATATTTTGTTGCATACACATCACTGACCACAGTATAATTGTGACTTAATTCCTGCCTTGGGTAGTGGTAGTAATAGTCCATAGGTGGACTGTTATAAAATTATTACACACCTACACTGTTTGGTTCATAGTTCAAACATCTGCAAACTTTGAGTACAGGTATAGCATGCCATTTGAATGTTTACTCTGAACCTGGACTTCTCCAGGTACAGCATGGGGTTTGGGCCATTTATTAACTGTCTAGGGCAATGGATGTTGTTTACTAAGTAATGAACCTGCGCAATGTTTATTAATTCCACAATTGGCTTCAGGAATAACAGCAAGCAGTTAACTTTGTCCTATAAATGCAGGTTCCCTTTGAATCACTTTACAAGACAAAACCAATACAAAAGGTCAGTCAAATTTCACTGCTTTATTAACAGTCTCAGCATTCAAAACATGCAACTGACTTTGCTTAGAAGTGAGTCATAAGACAGCATTACTGAGATTTTGTTTCATTTTATTATATAAAAATTCACACCACACTTCTGTGACCCAAATCATGTAACGACTTTGCTCTTAAAAATAGCTCAGTAAATTTCATCTTGTTCTCATGTCTTCCAATTCTTTAAGTCCTGGAAAGACACATGACCTTAACTGAAAAATCCATTATGACTCATGCCCCACTTGCTTATCAGATAAATCATCTTTCTGCAGCCCTAGCAGTACGTTTTCCTTCCATTTGTACCTGATTAAAGCTGCAGAATGCTGTATGTTATGTATGTGTAATTCATTTTTCAGTAATTTAGTCTTCTCCTCTTAGACATGGTCTCTAATTCTTACTCTTTTTCCTACATTGTTTTTATTAAACTGTACTACTAAGTGCAGTCATACAAGCTGCTTTGAAAGTAAAGAGGTGAAATGAAAAAACTGACATAGAGCTTCAGTCTAGCAATATAGTGAGTGCTGTCTGCACACAAGTTTTCCTATCAGCACAATTTTTATCAAGTCCAGTTTCCTCCCACATTCCGAAAACACACAGATAGACAAATTGGTGATACTCAAAGCTTGCCTCTTGCTTTGTATGTGGTATGCATGTGAAGTGTATGTGGTATGCATGTGAAATGTATGTGAAATGCATTTGGTATGCATCTGACTTTGCATGCACCTTGTGGTGGACACGAGAGCCACCCATGTTTCTCTACTGCTTTACATTATTTGTTGAAAAAGGCTCCAAATAACCTTGAACTGAACAAACTAAGTGTTAAAAAAGTTTAGCTTATTCATTTATTTGTTTATATTTAGTTATTCATTCATTCAGTTTGGTAACTGGGGTAGAGCACTGATCCAAATTTTTATTTTACTTATTTATTTATTTATTTATTTATTTATTTATTTATTTATTCATTTATTTATTTATCTATCATTTGTTTATTTATTTATTTTATTTATTTAAATTTGTTGACCAGGAGTGTCCGACTGGACGTAGGTCCTTTTTCAGCGGAGGCCCGGGGAGAAAAGCTCAGTTTACGAGGATAGTCCTGCTGGACAGCTAGTGTACATTTTCAGCAGAGTCCTGGGGAGAAAAGCTCAATACAGTTACAGAATAAAGAGTAATACATGGCAGCAGTTAAATGTTACAGAGTTTAAATGATAACAACAGGTGAAGAAACATGCTGTAGAAAGGTTAACAGTTTTAGAAATACAAAGTTGTGGTACAAATATAGGATCATAGCATTTTCGTAGAGTTGGTACAATATATGTACATTAGATTTTCATGGTAAGAACTTATTTACAATATATACAATGAGCATAGGTAGAGCACAGTGTCAATATTATTTTTTATTTATTTATTTATTTTACATTTGTTGACCGGGCTAGTCCAACTGGATATATGTCCATTTTCAGTAGAGGCCCGGGGAGAAAAGCTCCAGTACAGTAACAAATAAAAAGTAAAATAGTGTCTAATAAAAAGTTTACATAGAGAAAAAATATAGTAATACATTTTGATGCACACTGGTTAGTTAGAGTTTAAAAATATCAAACACACTGGTAAGTAACAAATAACAATCAATGGTTTAAAAAGAAATACTATTTACAAAATTATTAGATATGACATTTATATAAAGTATGACATAGTAGGTTACAAGTAAACAGTGCTACTTACAGATGAAATAAGAACAAGTTATGCAAAGGGGAAAGTAGGGGGGAAATTAGTAGAGTTAATCAGTTAGTCAGGGTTGTTGCAAGGGCATAGCCATTTTGTTCTGAGGAATATTTTGAGTTTTTGTTTGAAGAGGGGTAGAGAAAGAAGAGAAGTTAATTCAGTAGGTAGTAAATTCCAGTTTTTCCCAGTAGTGTTTGAGAACAGAGAGTCACCTGGCAAGTTGTTTGACTTACTAATGTTAGCTAACAGTTTATTAGATGATCGTAAATTAGTAAGATTTTTATAGGGGGTAATGATGTTTGTAAGTGTTGGAGTATTATTTGGGTGGTAGAGGATTTTATGTGTGATGATAAGTTGACTATATTGAAGCAGATTTTGTAGCTCAAGCCATCCTAGTTGTTTTAGATTCTGACAGTGATGGGTTCTATAGGGATTACCCGTGGCAAATCTAGCAATATTGTTATAGGATGCAGCTGGTTTGGAACAATTATGTTTTGACAGATTAGTATAGATTGGTGAGGCATAAAGTAGTGTTGAGATTAGATGGGAGTGGGCAATAGTAGATATTCACCAGAATCATCAGTAAATAACATCCCTCAGTTGGGATGAGGCTTCAGGGAGGTCCATTGCAGTTACATAAGTGGTAGCTGAAAAGGTGTGATTTAAGGAGGTTTTTGAAAGTGGATGTACAATTTTGTAATCTGAGGTCAGGAGTCAGTATATTCCATGTTTTAGCAACTTTGTGAGAGAATAGAGATTAATTGGAGCTGTTTTTACATGGGATAACTTCAATCAGGGCTTTGTTACTGGATTGTAGTTGCCTATTTAAATTGTGGAAGTTTAGGAGGACAGTTAGGGCAGGGGTTTTGTCGGGATAGTATAGTATTTGGTGTGCTAGGTTGAGTTGGTGGTAACATAATAAATTAGGAAATTCTAGCCAGTGTAGTGAATGTAGGGATTGGCAGTGGTTGGAGCATGATTTGGCATTGGATGCGAACCTGGCGATTTTGTTGTAGCATGTGGAAAGTTTGTTCAGGTCGGTTTTATTTAGGTTTGTTAGCACTGAGGATGCATAAAGTAATGTTGATAAGAGATGGGTTCTGGCTATGGCAGTTCTAGACTCAGAGGTTAGGAATCTTTTGCTGCAATAGAGGGTTCCTAGCTTTTTGTGGACTTTGGAGACAGAGATATATGTTTATTGTATTTTAGTTGCTAGTCAATAGTAAGACCTAGTAGTTTGGCCTCTGGGACTGGGGTGATGAGGGTCTTGTTGGCCGAGGATATGGAAAAGGTGAGGTAATTAGTCTTTATTGGGTGGCACAGCACAAGTTGTGTTTTCTTTGGGTTTAATATCAGTTGGGATTTATTTAGCCAATTTTCTGTCCCTGTGAAAGATTCTTGGGCTTTTTGTTGGAGAAGTTGGATATCGGATGCAAAACAGATCAGAGTATTATCATCAGCGTATTAGACTATATCAGCTTTTGTGGTAGCTAAGTGGAGTTGGTTTGTAAAGGTGTTAAAGAGAAGGGGGCTGAGAAATGAACCTTGAGGTAGGCCGAGTGTGACAGGGAGTGGGTGGGGTAGCATGTTAAGCCATTTGACAAACTGAAAGCAGTTGTTTAGGCAACTAGTGAACCAGGGTGAGACTGTCGAGGCTGAGTTTGGAGAGGCAGGTTAAGAGTTTATTGTGGGAGACTGTGTTGAATACTTTGGATAAGTCTAGAAAGGTGGCAGAGACTAGTTTGCCTTGGTTCCTGTATGAGTTTATGGTGTTGGTAAAGTTAATTAGGGCAGTGGTCATGCTATGAGATGGGTGGAATCCGTGTTGAGCTTTGGAGAGTAGGTTTTTGGAGAGTAGATGGGTGAGGAGTTGGTGATAGATATACCTTTCTAGAATCTTTGATAGGGGTGACAGGATCACAGTGGTTCAGTAGTCAGAGAGGTCAGTAGAGGGGCCACCCTTGTGAAGAGGGATGAGAAATGAGGTTTCCATAATGATGGAATGGTGTGTTCAGTAATGGATCTATTTATTAGTAATGAAATGGGGTAGGCTATGGCCCTGGATGCAAGTTGAAGATATTCGGCTGTAAGATTGTCGGCAGTGAGGGTGGTTGGTTTGAGTTTTGTTAAGAGTTTTTGAATGGTTGATACTAGTACTGGTTTGAGTTAGAAGGGGATAGTATTTTCTTGGTCTTTGGGGGATTGTGGGTGGGTGGTGAAATTTGTATCATTTATGAGTTTGAGTATGGAGGAGGTTAGTGCCTTCTATAGTTAGCTAGGTTGTAGTGATTTTTCTGGGCTGGAGGATGTTGTTAACTGCAACACAGATTTTTTGTAGGTTGTTACTGTGTTTCCTTTGTAAAGAAATGTAGCGATTTTGTTTGTCATTCTTAATTTTCTTTTTTGCCTTGTTTCTTAATTCGAGAAAGACTTGCCTAGTTGTGGGTGTTTTGTGTTGATGCCAGGTTTTCCAAGCTTTATTCCTATCTTTAATTAAGGCCCTTGTGGTTTTCTGTAGCCAGGGGGCAGGGTTACTCTGTATTCTAATTGTTCTGATTGGGGCTAATTGGTTGAGGATCTTTAGGAAGGTGGAGTTAAAGTATTCTACTGCCTTGTCAAGAGGGAGGGTTTTGATGGGAGTCTAGTTACAGGATTTTAAGGTGTCCAAGAATGGATCCATGGGGAAGTTTTTGTGGCAACTGGTTTGTACCAGGGAGGGGGAGTTAGTAGATTTAAGTTTGTGTCTAAGGATAAAAGTGGGATTGTGGTTAATGAGAGTTAGGCAGTTTTCCACATTCATGGGCAGTGCTGGTCTGGTTATTGAGGATCCAGTCTAATATCGATTCCCTTTTTGTGGACATATCAATACGTGTGGGTGATTGAATGAGTTGGGAGAAGTTATATAGGTTAATATGGTTGGTGGGTGTTGGAGAGTGGCTAGAGTTCCAGTCAGTGTTGACATCGTCTAGCATTATAGTTTATTGGGGGAGGGAGTGGGAAGCCCAGTAAAGTACTGACTCTAGAATGGTTAGGTTGTCTCTTGAGGGTATATAGATCCCAAGTAAGTTTAGGCACTTGTGCTGGTTTAAGAGGAGTTTAGCAAATATAGTTTCAGCATGTTCGGGGATACTTTTTGTAAGAGCTGGAGTTTTAAGTTTGTTTTGTAAAGTAGGGCAATAACTCCGCCTATTTTGTGTACTCTGTCCACCTTTTGAATGTTATATCCAGGTGGGGTTATGGAATTATCTTTGATATGGCGCTTAAGCCATGTCTCAGTAATGAGTATTATGTCGGGGTTATATAAAGAGATAGTGGAACGCAGCTCTTCTGTTTTGTTCATAATGCTGCAAATGTTCAAGTTGAGTATTAGTAAGTCAGTGGGTTTATGTTTAAATGGGTGGTGGGTGTTGTTTTTATTGCGAGACTTAATACATTGGTGAGGTAATTTGAAAGAAGGATTGGCTATAGATGCTGGGGATGTGACTATATGCTTGGATGTGTTAGTTGTGGCAAGGGGTAGGGTGGGAGATCTAAGGTAATTGAGGCTGGTGAGTGAATAATGGTAAGAGGTACTGATGGAGGTTATGTAGAGACATATGGATAAGGACACCAATAGTAGGGGCGCATTGTGATATTGGAAGTGGGGGTATGGGTCATGGTGGGAGTAGTCTTAGGTGCAGGAATTGAGGAGGGTGTGAGTGGAGCAGAATGTGAGCAGGAGTAAGTTAGAGCAGTAGGAGGTGCATAGGATATGTTAGGTGGGGAAGAGGGAGTTGTTGCCTAGTGATATAGGGGTGTGGTCTTGGGTTACTCTTAGGCTGTGGGTGTAATGTGTGTGTGAGTTTGATTGGGTGGTGGGTGTGTTAGAAATGTCAGGTGATGTGGGTTTAGGATAAATGTATGGGTAGTGGGGGTGGGTGGGAAATGGGGCCAGGGTAGGGAAGCGGAGTGAGCCCAAGCATTAGTGAGGGCGAATGGAACGGGTTACACCAAGCAGTGCAGGTAAGTGACCACCAAAAACAATCTGTGTGTTGGGCATTATAAAATGTAAGTAGATAAGGAATAACACTAGAAATGAGTTTAGACCAGTAATAAGTATAGACTGCTTGTAAGTTAAGCTTTTGTAAAGAGGCAAGTCTATCATGACAAAAACGTGATGTTAATGGTTTTCATTCAAACCAGGGGGGACATCATCCCTGAATTTCACTTGCCATTCAACCTATTTTCTCTCAATGTAATTTTATAGTCACCCCCTCTTCTACTTTCTAAAATGTGCTCTAAGATAGCAAATGTAAAGACAGTTGGTCAAATCTTTTGATTTTAATGCATAAAGATGTTCTCTATTCTCTGCCTAAAGCTCCTGGTAGTCATCCTTACATAAAACTGTGTACAGCCAGAGCAAAGTGCAATGTACACAACCCCTGTTGTGCTACAATTAAATCTACTGGATGCTTTTAAGGTACGTGGAATATGACCTAATATTATACAATATTTTTTGTACGATTGTTTGATGAACGGAGAAATAACAAAAGATGTTTATAACTTTTAGGTAAATGAAAATCCAAGGGTCAGGGTATTGTTCAGTATCCCAAAAATACATAAAAATCCTTTTCAGCCCCCTTTCAGACTAATTGTCTCAGCATCAGGTAGTGTCACTGAAGGTATATAGGTATTCCGGGATTCTGTTTTAAATTCACTAGTACAATTGTCACCTTCCTATATACAGGATTCATGGAATTTTTTGGATAGTATCAGAACTTTCAGTCTTTCCACCTTTGAAATCAGCCAGTAACTGTTGTGTTTACTGTTTACATTGTAGCATTGTTCACTTCTAAACCTGATGGTGAATGCATGTTATTTCTCAGAATGTATATTAACAAGTATACATATATAGATCACAATAGTGAAATCTTGTACTGTTCATTACTTGAAGTCTTATTGACTAATAATATTTTTTCTGTTCAACAATAAGTATTACCAACAAGTGAAGTGCGTAGCTATGGGGCCAACTGTTTCCCCAGCTTATGCTAGTTTAGTACTTGATTGGTGGGAAAAGGAGTTACTCAAGAATATTTCTGGATTTGATTATGTTTTATTTTACAGATGTTTTTATAGGCGATTTGTTTTTATTGCTAAAAAAGACTGCAGTCATTTAGATTTTATAGATAATTTGAATTGTAGCCTTTATTTCTTAAGTCTACTGCTGGAGATTTGGGCCATGATATCTCATTTTTAGATGTGAATTTATTATGTAGAACAGACAATGATGCTTTTGAAAGAAAAATCCATAGAAAACATAAAAACATATTTTTTCCAATAGTTATTTGCATTTCACTAGTAATCACCCTATGTTTATGAAAGAAATATACCCAGGGGCCAGTTCATTGGTGCCTCTTGGATGACAAGTAGTGAAGTTTTTTTTTACATGAGGTAGAATATAGCAATAACCCACGCCTGGGTGTGGGTAATGCTAAATTTACCCACGGTTGGCGTGGTTTGGTCCAAGCCCGAGTGACCAAAAAGCCAACCGTGGGTAAGCATTACCCACACCCAGAAGTGGTTATTACTATGTTATGACATTATTTAAGAAAAGAAACTGTTACTTTTCTTAAATAATGGCATAGTATAATGCCTGTTTACTGCCCTTCCGCAGATGTCTGGCATCCGCGGCAGTTCTGATGTACTGCGCCTGCGCAGTACATCAGAGTTGAGCAAAACGGAGAAAGCAAGATCTCCATTGCTTTTTAGTGTCTCGCTATGTTAAATGAGTTTAACATGGCGAGACAGTTTAAAATAAGCAACGGACATCTCCGTTGCTTATTTTAAAACTGTCTCGCTGTTAAACTCATTTAACATAGCGAAAAAAGCAACGGAGATCTTGCTTTCTCTTAAGCTATGTTAAATGGGTTTAACATGGCGAGAGACAGTTTAAAATAAAACGGAGATCTCCGTTGCTTATTTAAACTGTCGCTATGTTAAACCCATTTAACATAGCGAGACAGTTATACTAATGGAAAAAGTCCGGGCCACCTTTTCCATTAGTATAACTCGATTTACAATGGGCACGCTGGCCAATCAGCGTGCACGTTTTGGGGGGGTCATGGTATAATATATATTTTTTCACTTTTTATTGAGGGGGTATCCTAGAGAGGGCATTGATGCTTCTGCTAAGGAAATAATTTCTAAGAATATTCTAAAATTTGGTCCTGCCTCCAGGTAAGTTTTAAGAGCAACAGTAACCTCAACCAAGAAACTCTTAAGTAACAACTTGGTAAAAGAGGGTAGTGGAACAATAACAAAAAGTTATAGTGGATGCGTTGGTAGACGCCAAATTGTTCCATCCTATTGTTTGGAAATGTCAGTTGACAGTTTCAGTATCAAACAGATAATTCAGAAAAATTGGAGAATAATGTCTGATAATCAAGATTTAAGCCCAGTATTAGGAGATGGTCCTAAATTTGTATATAAAAAGATAACTGTATTAGGTTTATGTTAGAGCACAACAGTATTACGAAAGAACCTCTTGTTTCTACTAAACCTTTGGGTACCTACAAATGTTATGGTTGCAACATTTGTAGATTTATCAATGAAGGGCATTTGTCTCCTTAGGTCATATTCCACGTGCCATAAAATCATCGATTTCATTGTAGCACAACAGGGGTTGTATACATTGCACTTTGCTCTGGCTGTACAAGTTTTTATGTAGAGATGGTACCAGGAGCTTTAGGCAGAGAATTAGAGAACATGTTTATGCATTAAAATCAAAAGATTTGAACAACGGTCTTTACAGACATTCTATTTTATATGAAAATTTAAAAAGAAATTACATTTTCTATCTTAGAGCACATTTTAGAAAGTAGAAGAGGGGTACTATAAAATTACACTGAGAGAAAATAGGTTGAATGGCAAGTGAAATTTAGGGATGGTGTCCCCCATGTTTTGAATGAAAACCATTAACATCACATTTTTGTAAAGGAACATAGGTTAAGGGCACTTTAAGAAGCATTTTCTTATACGGTTAAAACCTGTTTTAATCATATTGCTTTCATTAATTGTTCCCTGGACTTTATTGGTTGGATTTTGTATATAATGTGATGTAGGTTCATAGGTTCATAGGTTGGTACTAGGGCCTATACAAGCCTAGCCATAACAGTTCCCTGGCTATTTCTTCCCACACTATTTACTTCCCTGGACACCTGTCTGTGATGACTGACGTGATCACTAGGGTGAATTTCCTTTCTCCCATCCAATCGTCAAGGTTCCTTTTGAAGAGGGCCAAAGAGGCACTCTACTTGACATGTATGGGCAATCTATTCCAGAGTCTGGGGAGTCTTTGGGTCAGGAACCTATCCCTCCAGCATGTTTTGTTTATTGTAATGACAATGTTTAGATCCCTGGAGCGTGTGGCTCTGAGGGATTGGGATTTCTTTAAGTGTAGCATGTCCAACAGCTCTGGGTTTGACATGGCCTTGTATGTTAAGCAGAGATTGCCTCTGAGTAGATGATATGCGACAGAGTATAGCTGGAGGTTTTAAGGCAGTCAGCGTAGGGCATCTGCTTTAGGCCTGTGATTATTTTAGTGAGGCATTTCTGCGGCCTTTCCAGTTGTTGCAGATGTCTTCAGAGGTACATACCAAATGGGGCATTGTATTCTATAATGGGTCAAATGAGGGGATGAGTACAGTGGGACAATGACCTCCTTTTTTCTGGATGAAAAGCCCTTAGTGATGTGGTGTACCACATAGAAGGATTTCCTGACTGTTGTGGCGATGTGGTTATTGAAGGTGACACCACTGTCCACCTGTGTCACTAAGTCTCTTATCACACTTTCGGTGTTTAGTGTACTGCCACCTATATGGTAATTCACAGATACATGTTTTTTCCCAAAGGGGATAACTATACATTTCTTGGCGTTGAGCTTGAGCCCATGGCTCTGGCACCAAGCATCTGTTTCTGTAAGGCCCTTTTGTAGAGTATCCACATCATTTGGGGATTCAGTAATGGCTCCCAGTTTACAGTCATCTGCGAACTTTGCTAGCCAGAGTCCCTTAGTGTTGGTCTGCACTTCAGAGAAGTAGATGCCAAACAAGAGTAGTCCTAGGACTGAACCCTGAGGTACTCCACTTGTCACTTGTCTGGAGCTGGATTTGGAGTCGGCTACTTTTACAGTGTGGGTTTTATCAGTAAGCCAGTTAGCAACCCATTGGGTGACGTAGGGATTAATGCCCAGCTTAGTAAGTGATTCCAGAGTGGGGGATGGTGTCAAAGGCCTTGGCAAGGTCTAGATAGGCTGTGTGGACCACCTTACCCTTGTCCATGGCTCTGGAGACTGATTCGAAGAAGTCAATCAGGTTCAGGAGACAAGATCGGTCCTTCACGAACCCAAACTGGGTGGGGTCCAGTGTTTGAAGGTTGCCAATGTCTTTGTTTATAAGTTCTATGATAATACGCTCCATGGCCTTGCAGATAAGGCTTGTCAGACTGATAGGACGGTAGTTTCCGGGATCCAAGGTGGATCCCCCCCTTGTGGAGTGGGATAACTGTAGCTCTGCGCCACTCAGTGGGCACAAAACCTGAGGTGAGGCCATGATTAAACATGACACTTAGGTGAGGTGCCAGTTCATATTGTAGTTCATGTAGTACACAGCCTGGGATGTCATCTGGTCCCATGGATGCTGTATTCTTAGCTTTGGAGAGTGCATTTTTTACCTGTGTGGCCGTTATTACCAGAATTTGGCAATCTTCCGGTATTGAAATGGGCCACTTAGGGCGTGAGAGAGGGGTGAAGTTGGCACTGAATCGATCTGCCAGGATATTGGCAATATCCTTGGGATCAGTATATTTAATGCCATTCTGTTTTAGCTCAGAGCAGATCTGAGCATTGCCATTAAGATTCTTGACATAGTTATAGAATGCCTTGTGGTTGTCTTTAGAATCTTTGGCAATTTTATTTTCGTAACTAGCTTTGGAGGATTTTATGAGGAATCTCAGTTTCTTACTAAGGCTGGTAAGGGAGGTTTTTGCATCCTGGGATTTTCCTCTTTTCTGCAACAGTTTATTCCTTTTGTTGTAAAGTTTGTTTATGGCATGGGACCACCAGATTGGCTTCCTTTTTTTGGATGAGAGCATCTTGGTTCTATTTGGGATGGCACGATTCATGCATGAGTGGATGTGCTCATACAGTGCCTTAGTGTAGGATTCAGCAGTTGAACTTTCAGTTCCCATCTGCATGGGTGTCATGAAGTTTGTCACTTCTGACTTGAGTAGCATGAAGTTGTCTTTGGAGAAGTTTTTTATGGAGGTTTCCTTACTGGGGGGTGGGGGTGGGATGTGGATGTTAAGGGTGATTAGCTTATGGTCAGACCTGACTAACGAGGGGGTGACCATAAGTGTGGAGCATTGATTTCCCACATTGGTAATGACCAGGTCTAGGATATTGGAGCCCCTGGTGGGGCTACGGATTAGTTGATCCAGGGCGTTGGAATTTATGAATTCCAAGAACCGTTGGGCAAAGGTGTTGGTACATGAGTAATTTTCCCAGTTAATGGCAGGGTAATTAAAATCACCCAGTATTAGGGTATTTGGTTCTATCTTAATATTTCCAGTATGTTTAGAAAAGTGTAGTGAGAATCTTGGGGTATGGTGGGGGATCTGTAGCAAGTTGCACCTGGAGAATTTCAGAAGCATTGTGTTGGGCAACTTGCCTGGTGGTGTGAATATCCTTGGTGAGTATTGACACACCTCCACCTTTAGTGTTTCGGTCCTTGTTTGGTGGCCGAAAAGTGTGGTAAGAGTTGTAGCCTGGTATTGCAGGGGTGCTCTCTGGAGCCTTGAACCAGATCTCAGTTACTGCACAGATATCGATGTTCTCCATTTTTAGGAGTGCCTCGAGAGAGTGCATTTTGAGGTTTAGACTTCTAGCATTACCTTCAGATTTTGCATGCTTGTACCTGTTACGGTGGTGGTTTTGTCCTTTGAATTTTGCCTAAAAAAGGCACTATAGGGGTGGCAAGAGCCTTAGCCAGTAACTTGAATCCCAGGGGCGACAGGTGCAGACCATCTCTGGCAAAGCATCGTGGTCTCTCAATCATGTCATCCCAGGCAGACAGATACTGGATCCCCTTTCAATGACACCAGAAGCTTAGCCAATTGTTGAAGTCAATCATTTTGTCCTTATATTGTGGTATAATTCTGGGCGAAGGCAGGATGCTACTCAGGGCTAGGGTCATACCAGCCTGGGCCACATGATCCAAGAGCTCTTCCATGTCTCTTTTCATGTAGTCCAGGAAGGTACGTCTCAAGTCATTCACTCCAACATGGACAATGACAGAGTTATATTTGTACTTGTTGTGGAGTGACTTGAGTGCATGCATTATGTGGCGGATCCTGGCACCCGACAGGCAGCTGACTGTAATTTTCTCCTTGTTCAACCTGGTGAGAGGGACATCAGTGTGCCAGACTATAGAATCACCTATGACTAAAGTGTTAGGTACATTGTCTTGCCTTAGGGGCTGTTGCTGGGTGGCACACTGGTGTTGTGAACTATGTAATATAATGTTAAGCTTTTTGTATTTCTGTAGAAGTTATTTTATGAAAGCGGCAATTAAAATTTTATTACGCTAAAGACACTTTGGTTTACTCCTTGTTTTAACAATTTGTTGTTTTTGGTTTTATTTTATTTTACTTTACTTTTAAGACCACAGGCTTGGCTGGTTTTTTTTAGTTTTACTTTTAGTAAGGTAGCTCAGTGTTTTATGATTATGTCACTGTCCACATAAGTTCCCAAATCCTGAACAACCACATCAGCTTTCAGGGGGATATTGTCAAGGTAGATGGTTTCTCAAAGGATAGTGTAATGCATTTTTCAGCATTTAGTTTAGTTCATGACACTGGGACCAGTTGTTTGAGACAAAACGTCATGCAGGATGGCAAAGTCATTTTGGAATTCTATAACTGCTCCTTTCATAAAGTCATCTACAAACCTAATCAGCCAGAGCCCATTGGTATTGGCTTTTTCTTCTGAGAAGTAGATCCGAACAGTTTAGGACCCAGCATCAAACTCTAGGTTACACCTCTGGTTACTGGTCTCTTTGTGAAGGTAGCTCCCCCTATTTCAAACTCCTGCATCCTATCTATGAGCCAGTTGGCAGTCCAGCAGTTGATGTAAGTGCTTATTCACAGATTATTTAGCTTATTTACTAGGCCAAGTGGGGGGTTGTATACCATTATATATTGAAGTCTGAGGTGTGTACAGTTTTACCTTCATCCATTGCTTTGGTGACCTTTTCAAAGATGTCAACCAGGCTGAAGAAGCATGATCTGCCATTGACAAATCAAAACTGAAAATCAAAACTGATGAGTCCAGTGTTTATACATTCCCTATTTCCTTACTGATTACTTCCTTGATAAGTCCTTTCATGGCTTTGCACATAAGGCTAGTCAGGCTTATAGGTCTATAATTGCTTGGGTCTGTGTAAGGTCCTCCCTTATGCTGGGGAATGTCTGTAGTTGCATTCCTTTCTCTTGTTAGAAAATCTGAAATGAGGCTGAGGTTAAATAGTATAATTGGTGGGCGGGGTGGTGGCTAAATCATGCTTCATGCTAATTAAGGTGCATCCTGGGATATTGTCAGGACCCAATGATGCAGTAGTTTTAGCTTTGGATAGTGCTTTCAGGACTTAGCCTTGTGTGATAGCTGGAAATGAGTCAGTTTAAGGTATATTTTGTCAGAAAAACAGAGGAGAAAAAGGAGTAAAGTTTGAACTGAATTTATTAGCCCATAAGTTAGCTATATCTTGCGCCTCAGTATAGATAACATTGTCACAATCAGCTCGATGCATTGCTCTAATAAAAGGTTTTGGAATTGTTTTTGGATTGGGTGGCTAGTTTAGCCTCACACATGGCTTTAGTGAATTTTATTAATCTCCTGGGTTGTTTGTTGGTTGATACACTCAGGAGTACAGCACTCCCTTTATGCTGTCCTGCAGTTTCAGCAATCTATCTGCATGGTGTGAGACTAGAACCCACAACTTTCTGCACCAAAGGTGAGTATGCTACCTGTTGCCCTACAGATTTTATAGCACAACCACTAATGATCATTTGCTACATTGAAAACAGAGTTAGCATGAACAACAGTAAACTTCTCTACCTTTGAAGATCACCTTCATTGAAAAATCATTGAAAATACACTGAAACTCACATTCAGTGAAAATGCTTTGAAACTCACATTCATTGAAAATATATTGAAACTCACATTCATTGAAATGCACCTGATCAGTGACAAATTAAGTGTACCTTGGTCTATGGGCTGTTTTCAAACCATGGGTCCCCTACATACATTTTTAAGACTGTGCATAAACGCATGTGTCATTTGATTCATCTTCCTGATTTAACATATTTATTGTTAAATACTGCAACATTTATTGGGGTGCATTCTAAATGTGTAGTTTTGAACATTATTTTTTTCCATTAAGTGTTGAAATAAAATGTATCAGCCAATACATGACAAAAGTACCCATTTCAAAAGGTACACAGTTTGAGCCTTAGCAAATTAATTAACTAACCAGCCCTCTCTAACTAGGACATTGCACACTAATTGCTTGCATCCTCAAGTTCCTCATGGTATTCATAATGCTACCATTGCAAGCCAGTCAGAGGTGCTTTTATCTGATGCAAGAGTCATCTATAATGCTTCTGCTGCTTCAGTATTTCAGAAATCAAATCTTGCTCATTATATATATATATATATATATATATATATATATATATATATATATATTATATGTGTGTGTGTTTGTGTATGTACACACACACACACACACACACACACACACACACACACACACACACACACACACACACACACACACACCACTCATACTTGCAAGTTCCTCTTGGCATTCATAATGCTACCATTGCAAATCAATTAATGGTGCTTATATCTGCTGCAATAGTCACCCATAATGCTTCTTTGCACCCAAATGCAGCTCCAGCATTTCAGAAATGAAACCTTGCACATTGTTCCCCCTCTTTCAGTGCTGAGTCTGCTTGTGTGCATGGATCCTAAAGTGGATGCAAACAAACGCAACAATACAGAGAGAGTAAGTCAGATGCATGGATGCAAAGAAAAAACTTAAACTTTTATTTTTTTGTTAGTTTAATATTGTGCCCGAGCCTCAACCCTCCAGCCAGCAGGCTATAAGCAGTTATCTAAGCTGTCCAGTGTTGGATTCATCTCTGATATACATCTTTAAGTAGAAACACTTAATAGTCCTTGCCACCAAACACTTAATTAAGAATGTCGCTCACAGAAATACTTTAAATTCCACCAGTTGTTAATATTACAAGACTTAATAACTGCCTCTAACCTGCAGAGTCAAGAGTCACATTGCTTCAGGCTGCACCCAATCATCTTAATAATAGTCTTAGAATTTAGAGATAAATAGCAATTGTTTTGTTGCCGGAGATGTTTGTTAAGATATCTTTATATGCAAAAAAAAAACCTTAATAAGCTACATATGATACTGCATCCATAGTTTATTCCTGGTAAGGCAGTATCAGGTGAGATGTGGTAGTTTAGATCATCTTTACAACCGTGTATGGTTGTTTAGATCATCTTTAAAACTCTTTAAAAAATCGGCGATACTGTAGTTAAGGGCCTCACCAGATGCGCAGTAGCAAGCCACGCCCAAAACCCACCCCGTGATATGTCATTCATGAATATTCATTCCCTCCCAATAATGTACAACCGAAGGAAAAAAAAAAAGTGTGCTTGATGTTGTAATAAGATAGTAAATGTAACAGTGAACTGAAAGTAAATTACCGACATTTAAAACAAACAAAAAAAAAAACCACTATGTTAAGTTGTCAATCTCGCCTTCATTCTTGCTTGATGGGTTCGGAGCCGATCCTCGGCTCCGACTCGGCACTTGCTAAGCTTGAGAGTCACTTTTACCAGCTCGAGGCAGCCCCATATCCCATGATGCAAGGCGGTAAGTACCCAGATCTCGTTTGCCGCTTCGCTGATGAGGTCCTCCTTTTGCCAGCTCCTGGTAAGTGTTTTATATAATACTATTTTAGCCCCTTTTTCAATTTAAACTTTATATTTAACGTTTTTAGTTTATATTAAGCCCCTTTCTGACTGAAAGTTCCCTCACTCCTTAATTTTTTTAGTCAGGCCTTCTCCCCTCCCATCCCCCCCCTTGTTAGGGTGTGTGTGTGTGTGTGTGTGTGTGAGAGGTTAGTTATCAATATTTTTTTGGGATAACTTGTTCTTTGGGACTGTGTTGTGTGTGTTTCTGCAACTATGTCCAAAGAAAGGGTCTCAGGCTTTAAGAAGTGTGACTCGTGCTGTCAGAAGATGTCTCTGACAGACGGTCACACTTCCTGCTTATACTGCCTGGGACCTCTCCACCTGCAGGACTCCTGTGCGATTTGTCATTCCTTTAGCCAGAGAGTCCTGCAGGAGAGGAGAAATAAATTGATTTTAAGGGGTCTTCTTAAAGCGGAGGGCTCTCCAGCTAAGTCGGCTCCGAGCAAGACTTCCAAGTCTTCCAAGGCCCAGGCTTCTGTGTCTAAGCCTGCGGCCTCGGTTCCGACTCTTTCTGAGTCGAGATCGGCTCCGGCTGGAGCCGATCCTGGTTTGCTTAAACCTTCGGCACCGATGGCTATCGGTGCCGATACTGGTTCAGTCACATCGGTGTCGGCTCCGACTGGCTCCGACCACCATGTGGCTCAGGCTTCGGTGTTGGCGCCGACCGGCTCCGACACCCTTACCTTTATGTCTGTATCAGCTCTGCCGGAGCCGATGCATCGAGACCTTCTGTCGGTGCCGAAAAGTCTTCGGCTCCGACTGCATCTATGGTTTCGCCGGCTCCGATGGTTCCTTCGAGGAAGAGGTCCAGGTCCCCTTCCTTGGAACCGATACTCTCGGCTCCGGCCTCACCTCTCCTCTCGGAACGGAGCCATCGGAGCCGATCATCTAGGTCATCCAGGCTTTCTGACCATGATTTAGAGAGGGTGGTCAGTAGATTATTGAAATCACAGGCACTGGCCCAGATGCTACATAGTCCGTCTCAACAGACGACTATTAGTCCACACCCTCTTGCAGTTCCTCCTTCGACTCTACCTCAGAGTTTGGAGCTGGAGTCTTCGGGAATAGTTTCTGCTATGGCTGAGGGGCAGATACCCCCCCCTTCTGCTCCCTCAGCATCTACTCTTATCTCCTCTTGAGACCTTCCTTAGAGGGATTTGGTGGTCGGGCTTCCCTGGTCTCCTCCGAGGGGTGAGTGGCATCGGACCCTTGTCCGACCCCACTCTTCCCCTTGGAGCCTCGGCCTTGGTGAGCTCGGCTCCGACATCTGCCTTGGAGCCTTCCCTTTCGGTGGGCCCTGGAGTTCCGGTTTCTTTGGAACGGGTTCTCTCGGACCTGCCTGGGAGGAGCCGAGGTGATGAAGAGTGTGCTGGCCACTGGACTCAGCCAGCAGTCTGTTCCCTTAGCTCCTCCCTCTACGGTGCCTGTCGATATCTCTGCCATCTCTCTTGCTCCCGGACCCAGAGATCCTCCGCCTCAGGTTTCCCCACTGGGAAGAACCCCCTCTTCCGAGGATTCTCCTGATCAGTCAGGGGATCCTCCGCGCAAGAGGACTTGTAAGAGGAAACACATAGACTCCCCTGAGTCTATCACTTCAGATACCGACTTAGATGAGTCGGAGGGATCTAAGATCCCCTCTGAGGATGTCTCCTTTTCAGACATCCTAGAACTCCTTAAACAGAAACTGGCCCTCCAATAATCCCTCTGAGGATGAGTCAGTATACCTAGAGGCGTTTGGATCTCGGCCCTCCACCTCCTGGGTGTCTCTGCCTTTCGACCCCCTTATGCAGGTTATTGCTCAAAAGGCTTGGGCTGCTCCTGACTCTGTAGAGCCAGTTCCTAGGAGGCCGTCTAAATTTATTACTGCCCCTTCGGATAAGCAATTCCTTATGAAAGGTGTCCCTGCTGATGCCATGGTGGTGGCGGCTGCCACTAAGAAGGAACTTGCAGATCCTTCCGTACCTGTCCATCCCCCTAATAAGGACTCTAGGACCATGGATAGGTATGGTAAGCAGATGTTCTCTTCAGCGACCTTTGCTATGCGCTCGCTGAACTACTTATGTCACTTCACCAGACTCCAAAGAGACATCCTTAAGGAGCTAGGTGAAGTAGTACAGGATCCCACAGCTGCAGGGGCTCAAGAAAAAATTGCTTCGCAGCTAGGAACCCTTAATTCTATTGCTAACTCCTCCATGCGACTGATATCATATGCGGCAGATGGAGCGAGTAGGGCCACAGGTACAGGTGTGGCTCTTAGACGCCAAGCCTGGATGCGGCTCTGTAATTTTGCAGATCCCTTTAAGGCGTCCTTCACAAACTCTCCCTTTGATGGGTCAGCTTTGTTTGGCCCTCAAGTGAAGGATACATTGACCAGGTGTGAGCAGGACGGCAAGACTCTTTCTGCCGTAGGGGTCCGTTTTCCACCCCTTCTGGACCTTACCTAAAGGACAGAAGGGTGGCAAAATGTGGTTCCATAAATCCCAAGGAGTCACACGGGTACACGTGGTCAGTTTACCCCTAGAGGCAGAGGGGTAACAATAACAGGCGCCGCTCTAGAGGCAGAGGGGGTCCACAAAACCAGGGAAGCAGAGAGCCTCTCTGACAAGCCCTTTCAGCATCCCTGAGATGTTGCCCGACTGTCCATCCTTGGAGGCAGTCGGGGGAAGACTATCGCTGTACCCAGAAGCCTGGCATTCCCTCACTCAAGACAGATGGGTACAGTCGATCATATCCGAGGGTTACAAAATTCCTTTTGAGGAAAGTCCTTTCTCTCACTCAAATTCCCTTCCAGATGTACCACCCGGTCTAAGGGAAATTGCAGAGTTAGAAGTATTAAAACTTCTACAAAAAAGAGCCATTCAGACAGTTACAACAGACCATTCAGAGCCCGGAATCTATCAAGGTTCTTTTTGGTCCCCAAAAAGACGGGAGACTGGAGACCAATATTGGATCTCAGCAGACTCAACAAGTCTGTGAGAAAGACAAGATTCTGAATGGTCACACTTCAGTCAATTCTGCCCTTCCTAGAGAAGGACAACTGGATGTGCTCAATAGATCTTCAGGATGCGTACTCTCACATAAAAATTCACAGACGCTCTAGAAGGTTTCTCCGCTTTCGGCTGGGGTCCAGTCATTTCCAATTCAGAGCCCTGCCCTTTGGTCTCACTACAGCCCCCAGAGTGTTCACCAAATGTATGGCAGTGGTCACGGCTCACCTGAGACGTCAAGGATTCCAGGTGTTTCCGTATCTCGACGACTGGCTCCTTTCAGCCACCACCAGGCATCAACTTCTTCAAGCCAGGGTTTACACAATAAATCTTTGCACTCAATTGGGAATTTCGATCAACTACGAAAAATCCTCCTTATTGCCCTGCCAGTCTATTACTTTCATAGGCAAACTTAAACACTGTTCGGATGTCAGCTACCCTCACAGACCAAAGAATCTCAGATATACAAAGTCACGTGAGGATCATCCTAGCCAGCAAGAAAGTACAAGCCAGAATGGTTCTAAAGGTGTTGGGCCTCATGGCTGCGGCCATTACCCTTCTTCCCCTGGCCCGCTTCTATATGCGCCTGCTTCAGTGGATGCTGTTCACTCAGTGGTCTTACCAACAACTTCCGATGCGTCACCAAATACTGGTGACACAAATTTGCAGGAATCATCTTTCATGGTGGATTACTTCTCCCCAGATTCACCAAGGCAGACCCTTTGTATCCCCCCAACCCCGGTAGCCACTGTCACTACGGACGCCTCCCTGATCGGGTGGGGGGGGGTCATTATCAGGGCAGGATGGTTCATGGGACGTGGCAACCGTTCGAATACCACCTGCACATAAATGTCCTGGAGATGAGAGCAGTGCTTTTAACGTTGCAAGCCCTCAACGACTTTCTTCCCTTGGGGACAATTGCAGTCCACACAGACAACATGTCTGTAGTATGGTATATCAACAAGCAGGGCGGAACCAAGTCCTACCCCTTGTGTCGAGAAGCTCTCAGACTTTGGCAATGGGCGATCTCCTCTCATCGGTTTCTGGTAACAACGCATATCCCTGGGAAAACCAACATTTTAGCGGACAGATTGAGCAGAGCTATTCTCATGCCTCACGAGTGGTCTCTCAAACAATCTATAGTGGAGGAGATTTTTCTAGAATGGGGCCGCCCATGTTGCGATCTTTTTGCTACTCCCCAAAACAGCAAATGCCCAGACTTCTTCTCTCTCTTCCCACTGCCAGGCCATCCCCCCAGAGACGCTCTAACCCAGGATTGGCCCCAGGGACTTATTTATGCCTTTCCTCCTTTTCCACTGATTCCTCAAGTACTCCAGAAAGCCACCATTTTGAGAGCCAAAATGATTCTCATTGCTCCCTATTGGCCTCGACAAATTTGGTTTCCGTTCCCCCTTCGTCACCTTTTGGTGCAGCCGTGGCATCTGGACCCAGTGCCAGACCTTCTGATTCACCAATCGGGTCAGCTGCACCGGTCTATCCCTTCTCTCAACCTCACAGCATGGTTGCTCCACTTCCTTCCTTAGCCAGGCTTCCTATGATCTCTAATCCTGTTAGAGACATCATAGTAGCTTCCTTAAAATCCTCTACTAGGAGGATATATACTAGCAAATGGAAACGTTTTTCTTATTGGGCAAAAGCTAAAAATATTGATCCCTTTACTGCTCCAGTACAAGCAGTTTTGGATTTCTTAGCGGAAATCTTTCACGCGGGCTCCTCTTCCTCCACGGTCAAAGTTCAGTTGGCTGCTATCTCGAACTTTCATGTCAGGTTCGCAGATCACAACATTATGTCCCACAGGCTTTGTAGAGCCTTCTTAAAAGGATTTTTTCTCCTGAAACCTCCAATCAGGAGTCCTCCTCCTCAATGGGACCTAAATTTAGTGCTGACATCCTTGATCTTCCTCCTTTCGAGCCAGCTGTTTCATGTTCCCTGAAATTTCTTTCATGGAAAACTTTATTCCTGGTTGCTATTACTTCGGCTAGGAGGGTATCTGAACTTCATGCTCTCTCTGTTCGCCCCCCCTATTTAGTCTTCCACAAAGACAGAGTATCATTGAGAACTAATCCGACCTTTTTGCCTAAGGTCGCCTCAAAGAGTAATTTGAATCAGGCTATTGATCTTCCTGTATTTTTCCCAAACTACTCAAACAGATCGGAACAAAAGTTACATTATCTTGATGTTCACCGCCAACTCAGATATTATTTGGACAGAACAAAACAATTCAGGAAATCCGATCAGCTCTTTGTTTCTTATGCTGATAACAAAAAAGGCCTTCCTGTCTCAAAAGTGACCTTATCTAGATGGCTTTCTTCTGTCATCTCTGAAATTTATCAGCTCAGGGGAAAACAGCTTTGCTCGAAACCTAAAGCGCATTCAACCAGAAGCTTAGCCATTTCCACAGCTTTTCAAGCTAGACTTCCATTAGACACTATTTGTGCAGCAGCCACTTGGGCCACTCCTCATACCTTTGTTTCTCATTACAAATTGGATTTGGCCTCCAGGGACAGAGCCAGTTTTGGCTCTACATTTCTCAAGAGTCTGTTCCATTGAGCCACCCAGGATAGAGGTGCTAGGGACGCGGTCCCATCAAGCAAGAATGAAGGTGAGACTGACAACTTAACATTGAGAAGTTATGTACCTACCATAACGTTCCATGTTAGTTGTCTTCTCTCGCCTTCTTTCTTGCGACCCTCCCTCCTTCCCCCTGGCCTGGACAGACCTTTTCTCTCTACATGGAAGAATGCTTCGTAAGACCATACAGTACTGGTCCTCCAAAACCATCCTTCAGGCTTTTCTCTCCTTCTTTCTTCCTTTGGGAAGTTTTTTATGCTAGGTGTTATTGCCTATAGACGACAAACGAGATCTGGGTACTTACCGCCTTGCATCATGGGATATGGGGCTGCCTCGAGCTGGTAAAAGTGACTCTCGAGCTTAGCAAGTGCTGAGTCGGAGCCGAGGATCGGCTCCGAACCCATCAAGCAAGAAAGAAGGCGAGAGAAGACAACTAACATGGAACGTTATGGTAGGTACATAACTTCTCATTCTCAACCTTGGGGTATTTCAGTTTCTTAAGAGGACTGCCAACTGCTAAAATTATGGATTTGATACAACGTGTAATAGCTTCTTATTTAAACTAAAGTGTTTCCGTTGTCACAGTGCTTTTAATAGTCAAACAGTCACCAAAATCTCATACTGACACTTTGAACGGTTATGTGCTGTCAGTACAGCACGCAATCGTAATAGAAGTGTAACCGCTTCTTCTTTCTTTCACTCAGTTGTGGGGTTAAGTCTTTAAGTATTACAGGGTGTTGCAGCATGACTGAACTTTGATATGCACATATTGTGTATAACATCAAGTTTTAATCGACCTAAAATGTAAAAAATATATATATATATATATATATATATATATATATATATATATATATAGAATCTATTGCCAGTTTGTCGAAAACCCCAAGTAATATGCAGACCGGGTTGTCACTCAATTTGCGACATGCCCACTTCTGCACGAAAGGAACTGGTGAGGCCCTCAACTACATTATCGCCAAAAAATCTAGTACTGCTACACTTGATTTTACTATAGAAACATTTAGTGCTAATATAGACAAATGTAATCTAAAGAATCTCCAATTATAACAAACTTAAAACTGTCCCGAGGATTTATGTTGATGAGATTTAACTGCTATTTACTAATGACTCCCATCACAGTGCTACCTTTGAACTATTTGTTGTAGTACACCTGCCAGATTCATCAATGTGCAGGTGACTTTAATGAGTAAGGCTATATTATTTTAGCAAAGCATCTCAAAAGTAATAATAGAAGTCCATTATTAGGCTGCCATCCTAGCCATTCTAGAAGATCAATTAATGCAAAATTGAAAGAGGCCATTGTGACATTTATATCTTTATGCTTGATTACGTATTATTTATTCATTCTACAATACTGCTGTAAACAGATATGCAGTACAAAATACAATTAGAGAATGTACCACTTATATACCGTTGCTATCTTTTAAGGATTACAACAACATGTCTAGAGCTATATTACTGTACCATAGCAGTCATGCTTTGCTACAACTCACTCTTTCGTTCTTTCCTGTTAGTAAGTTTCATACGTTGTATGGGGCAGTTAACTAAACCATTTTTGTGTAATTGTTAAATATCATTTGAAACAATGAGGGGATGGTATCAACTGCAGATCAGTTATGTTTTTATTCAGCATACATATTCTATGACAATACCACATTCATTGACACAGTCAGGGACCCCTTGGAAATGCTTAGGGACTTTAATTAGTACAAAACTTGAGTTGACTTCTTCCAAATGAGCAATATTTTTGTTTCAAATTGATATTTGTGTTTATTAGCAATATAGATGCAAGCTGGATAGTATGTACATACTGGGCTTAAATGTTATGTGTGGAGCTTGGTGGGCACAATAAGCACTTGTTGACAAAAAAATAAACAAAATCAGAGAGGTATTCATAATCAAAATGGTTGTTTGAAAAGCAGTTAGAATGTTGCTTGTGACTTGCACAATTTAGCCTCCAGTTTTTTAACTCCTAAAAATGTCAAATTGGCAAACTAAAGAAATGTGTTTTTATGGTAAAGATTTGCAAAGACAGTGAGTACTACTACATTTACTGTCCATATGATATTAGAGTCATGCCTGTGTAATAGTTTGTTCAGCCTGTTTTGGTGATCACATTTGCAAAGAGATCAGGTACTATAATGCATGGAAGTAGTACATTAGGGGTTTCTCTGCTTAAGAGTGTTTGTTTGCCTTAGTTGAAGTTTTCCACTGTTTCTTTGAGTAACACTATGCACTATACATATCCCTTGCCGCCTTGATCCTATACATTTGCCCTTTTCCATATCATAACATTAATACATTTAACATCTTTGCAGAACATATTCACTCCCAATGGACACTTTGTTGCAGTGTATAAGGATGCTGCCTTCTGAGCTCCTGAGTCGTTACCGTTACATGAGATGATTCAGTCTTGACTGACTGCACTAAGTTCCATATGAACATTCAATCAGTAAGCAGCTGCTAGCTTAAAATCAGCAGCTAAGGCACAGTTGTGCTCTGATGAAAAGTTACATTCTGCATACAAGTTAAAACTATGAGGCACATATACTCCTTTCTGCAAACTGGGAGTAATCATTAAGTCCCCTAAAGATATTAACATATTACAGGAGGGATTAAGACAGACAAATGATTGGTGCCAAAGCCACGGTCTATAACGAAATGCAAAAATGTGCATTGTTCTCTTTGCCAAAGAAGTAGCCCCTGCAAATTACAATATAGGCAGCACTCCCCTAAGCTCAAACACAGCGATGCATGACTTGGGAATACAAGTTGATAGCAGTCTAAACCTCGATCAGCATGTGTCTACAGTGATAAGAAAAGCGTTTTACATTGCACACCTCACAAGTAAGGATATTGCATCCAAGACCAAGGATGTTATAACTCCTCTGTACCCCACTCTCATCATACACTAATAAAGTACAACGCTCCCTTTTGCCTGTACCTCAACAGACATCTGCAACAGCTGGAAAGACCACAAAGGTTTCTGACCAAGAGAATTGAGAGATTCCAAAATATGACCTATATGGAAAGACTGAAAGTCCTGTCTCTGTACTCTGTATGCAACAGATTGCTAAGAGGTGACCTGTGCCTGGCCTACAGAGCAGTCTCTGACCCTGCTCTAATGGAAATGCTGCACATGCACAAATCAAATGGGACAAGAGTCACTCACTCCAGAGATCTCAGCCTAGCCTGTGACCTAAGCAAAACATGCTGGAGAGACAGATATGTCTCCCAGAGATTGCCACTGCTCTGAAATAAACTCCCAATTCACATTAAGCAGAGGTCCTCAATGATACTATTTAAGCACAATCTGGACAACTGGATGGGAGACTGTAAATTCACCCCTGGGGTGGTATATGCCCTCATACACAGGGGCAACCAGTGCTGATAATAGATCACTCTGCAAGCAATCAAACCATCTAACAATGGTCAGTTAGGGAACCATCTAACAACAGTCAATTAGGGAACATTGGTATTACATGGATAGACTGGCAAAGGCCCCTGGCCATTAGCCTAGTAACCTCCTTTGAAGCTATGAACATATGCTATTAAATTAATAAATACATAGAGCTATATGTAAACAAAAAGTAAACATCCAGCAGTGATGGTTAGCTTTGTCCATGCATATAACTATTCCACCATTAGTCGAATGAGAATAAACCTATACTGATTGTGTATATTGTTATGTCGTGATGCATATGGTAAAAAATTGTGATGTATGCTTTACATCAAAGTTTATTACATTAAAGTGTGCAACTTGTTGACTTCTTAGGGATCAGATGACCATGTGCATATCTTTTAGTTTTAGCAGTGTAAGTGAATCTGTTTGAATCACTTAAAATAAATTTACTTTCATTGATAGTATGGGTTAGGTGTGTATTCACTATACTGCATAGCTGATGTAGCATAAATGTATTATTCAGCATAATCCTTTTATATATATATATATATATATATATAGAGAGAGAGAGAGAGAGAGAGAGAGAGAGAGAGATGTATCTATCTATATCTGTATCTGTCCACCTATAGGTTTTATGCTGAAATGTTACATTTTTGCATTTCAGTTTAATCTGAAATAAAAAAAAAAAACATTGAAAAACACTGAAAAGAAATAAAAGAGTCTTTGCAGGGAACAAGGCCAGAACCCCCTACAAATTAAATACACTAAGTCTGAGATCATACAACAGGGAGAACAATAAACAACTTCTTCCCCACCGTTAGCAAGCTCACACTGACAGCTAACTATGCCAGCAACTCATGTGGTAAGCAGATCTTATACATACACAAGTACATACATTTACACACATGCATACATTCACACACATATTGATCACATTTTACTATGTTCTGCATACATCAACCAAATAAGTTTGATGTAATGCAGAAAAAAGTAAAAATTGAGTATCTCAATTCCAAATAAACAAAAAGGATCTATATAGTCAAATGCACAAATGAGTGATTGGCAAAGTATCCAGCAAAAAAGCTTGAACAGGGAAACAGAGGCAGAAGATTGAACAGAACAGGATTGCTACTGTGCAGGATTGCAGCACAGAGGGCATTGGGATGTTGCACCTTTCCCCACTCTGGCGCAGTGTTGTAACTGGTATATATAATTATCAGGGATTGTGGAGGTACAGGCCCTCCCATGGGGCTTCTTGGAGCCACCCCTGAAAAAAAATAAGTGTTTTGCAGATGTGTGTTTTTTCATGTTGTGCTTCTGTTCTTTACTTTGTTTTCTTGTTCAAGCTTTTTGGCTGGATATTTTGCTAATTATTTATTTTATTTTATTTTGACTTTGTTGACCAGGATAGTCTGACTGGATTCATGTCCATTTTCAGTGGGGTGCACAGACATTCGAAGTTGTAAAGCTTCGATAAGGTAATAGGAGCCCTACACACACACACACACACACACACACACACACACATATATATATATATATATATATATATAAAATCAATCATTTTTGAGTTCAGCTATATTCAGCTATATCATAGAAACCCATATATAAACTCACACACGCGCATACACACACACACATATCTCTCTCTCTCTATATATATATATATATATATATATATATATATATAGATAGATAGATATAGATATCTAAGGTCCCCTACTTGTCTGTAAGGCTAAACATACCAGAGGTTGCAATTACATTGTTGAGTCACTAGGATTGTTGAGTCAAAATGTTCTGCCTGATTGCTGGGTCATCCTAGAAGCATCCCCCACCCTCTCCAGCCAGCTGCAATGAGGGAAATTGCTAGGTATCTCAAGGTCCCTTCATTGTGCAGTACAGTGCAAGACACAGAAATGCACACCAATGGCAAAGGGATGCTGAGAAAAGCAAGCCCTGGACAACAGATAGTAGCTTCTGTATGGATCAGTGCATATTCACTTTGTGCCACAATACTGTGTACTGAATCCTAGCATAAGCGATGGAGCTATGCCTGCAGCATAATGACATATGTGATGAATTGCCTCATCAATCTCCTGCACAAAGGCTGGGGTTACGGGGTTAAAATGTAGATGAGATGATTGGGCTCTTTCCTCTCAGCTGCTATGATTCAGGCATAGTGCTTTGATTTTTGTCCTCATGTTCTGTCTTGGTCTTATTAGATCTACCATTTTTCCTAAGTTTATACCTTTATTAACTCTATGGAATACAGTACCTGAACACTTTGCGTTCTCAGAAATGAGAAAGTGTTCCTGTTTTACTGTTTACTAGGACTACTAAAATCTAGAGCTATGATTTTTAAAGCATAAAGGATGAGTGGTATGATCAGAACTTAGAAGCCAGCAAGGTTGCCAGTGGTGAAAGTGGCACCTTAAAATAAGATCATTGCTGCCTGATGGCTTCTGCTGCTGTGTGTGCATATTAGCAACAGCTGCCTGCAGGAACAATAATAGCTAATGCATGCAGTAATAGCAGGGATGATAAGAAAGATTTTCTATGTATCAACACAGTAGCTTTTCCTTAGCTTCTTAGCCTTTCTTTTCCAGTTGGGGAAGCTACATAACATACCACAGTTTTGTATCATTTCCAGTAACATGCAGCATAGCTCTTCACTTCTTATCACAGGAATTGGGGACACTGAAAGAATTACTGTGGGAACGAAGGGTCAGAATCTGGAACTGATTTTACATATTGCTCGGACATACTTAGAAATGTGATAGACTACCAAGCTTGCAGTACCTTACACTGTAGGAAATGAAGTCTAAAATTCATGTCTGGCATTATTTAATGACTACAGTCCTCAGTACTTTGTCATATAACAACTTATTTTAGGTGACAATGAATGAAACAATGCAGTAAATGCAGGGACATTCTGCAAAATTAGGTCCAGTTAGGAGGCATGTGATGTAGGGCTGAACTATATTGTCAACTACCAAATGGCTGAAACATGGGAGATATTTTTTCCTCTGTGCTTCAGCAGTGTGCACCCAAGACCAATTGTGATTCAAGGAGTGTAACTGCTTGAGTAGTTTCAGTCTCCCATTTGCAGCTGTGGACATTTGATTTCTAGTTTTACTGTAGAGCAACTACACACACACACGCACACGCACACACGTCCACACGCACACGTCCACACGCACACATCCACACACACATATCTATATCTATATCTATATCTATATCTATATCTATATCTATATCTATATCTATATTTATATCTATATCTATATCTACATCTATGGTCTTATATATATATATAGGGTTCCTATTACATTGTCAAAGTTTTACAACTTCAAACGTCATATGGTTGAACCTATATGTTCAAAGCTGTAAAACTTCAAAAACGTAAAAAAAAAAGAAAAAACTTACTGGACCCCCATGTGGGGGGCTGCCACCCCAAAACCCCCCACTCTTTAAGTATACCAACTCCAAGACCGCACTACAATGCAGTACAGTGCAGAAAGGGAATATTTCCCTTTACTGCACTGTAGCGCAATCTTGGAGTTGGTATATTTAAAGAGGGTAGTGGGGTGCAGCCTACTAACCATTAGGAAACTTTTTTCTTTTTTTCTTTTTATTTTTTAGGTATTTGAAGTTTTACAACTTCGAACATATGAGTTAGACCATATGACGTTAGAAGTTGCAAAACTTCGATAAGGTAATAGGAACTATGTATATATATATATATATATATATATATATATATATATATGGTTCCCCTTTAGAAGGTCGAATGGCTAAAATCTCGAAATGCATATGGCCGAAGCCATATGCTCGAATTTCAGAAGCTCGACTTTCTAAAAGGAAAAAAAAAACATTGTAACACAAAACAATGTTTCTGCAGTGGGGCAAGCTCCCCTGCACCTCCCACACCCCCTGCTACTTATTTATATCAACTCCGAGATCCCACTACAGTGCAGAAAGGGAAATCTCCCATTCTGCACTGTATGCCGATCCCCATTCAGACAGTCGAGCCTCTGAAATTTCGAGCATATGGTCTCGACCATTTGTATTTCGAGATTTCAGCCGTACACCCTTCTGAAGGGGAACTATACATAGATATATATATATATATATATATATATATATATATATATATATATATATATATATATACATATACATATTCTATAATTCCACGCACATACAGTTAGTGTTAATATTAATAGACTGACCTGCTAGTTCAACTCAAGACAAGCCATCACAGAAAAAAAAATATTAAAACTGCATTTTAACATGTAAAATGCATTATAATAGAAATCAGGCAAAATCACACAAGAATATTTTCTTTTTGCTAGGGGTAATCACCTTGCACCTCTCCCCTCCCCCATATTCCCACTAACTCTATGGCTGCTCAACAATGGAGAAAGGACAAGCAACAAATAAAAAAAGAAAGCTAGGGAAGAATCCTGCTACATTCACTGCAACCATGAAACTAATGCAAAAGTTATAATTACCCTCTAAAGCAAACTACAGTTTCAGGCAAAACCCTTGAAACAGATATCTTTCATAGAAAGCATCATAGTGTATTTGCAAAAATGTCTTCATATATTTGTACTCACACTCACACACCCAGGTAGTTTCATTACAGTGCCTTTCATTGGTCTATGTTTTATCACATGATGTATTCCATCAGTCTGTAGCAATGTAAGAGAATGGGAATAAAGGAATCATAGCTTTCACTTAAATTGTTAATGAATAATACTGGCAGAGATTTTCTGAGATGAAGTAACAGTATGGTAATGGAATATGGCCATTTCCCCACTGTTAAGGAGTGTCTGAGTTAGTATATTTACAGTTATGGTGGGGGCAGGTGAGGGTAGGCAGCTTGCCCCTCTGCAAAAAACACTTTTTGTGTGTTTTCTTTTTTTTTTTCAATGAGCCAGGTGTGTGGGTTTTCTTTTGTTTTATAACACACAATGTTTGATGTTTTGCATCTGATATATTGAATAGTATAGTAATGTAGCATCAATTATATTCTTCTTAATTGCATGATTCAAGGTATCGGGTCAGCTATTGCCACCTTTCTCAAGTCATTGCCACTCTCAGCACCTTTTAGGTCTTGTCTCATGTAATCCTTCCACCTCCTGGTTGGGCATCCTTATCTTTTCTTGATTTTTTTCAGTCTCTCCCAAAAATGTTTTACCAAATCATTTTCTGCTTTCCTCCACCTGTGACTAACCTACTGTAATCTATTCTCCTTGACTGCTCCAGGGTGTACTTTGGCTTTAGCTATAACGTCTTTGTTTGTTCATCTGATCTTCAGTGTTTGTCCTACTACCCATCTCATGCACTTTACATCCCTCACCTCAAGCTTCCTTAGCTGCTCTTGCTAAACTGCCTAGATTTGTGTGCCAAACAGAAACACTGATTCTACCACTGTGTTGTAAATCATACTTTTCGGCTTCTTTGGCTTTCTTCTATTGCACACTCTCCCCATCAGTTTGAAAAGTAATTCCAAATGTTGTTTGACAAGGACATTATGGGAGATATACAAATTACCCTTAAGAACATGCAGTTGTTCCCGTACACTGTCTTTAAATGCTTTAGGACCCACAGGGGATCGTACTCTTGTCACTTACATTCGTGGCAAGTTTCATGTTAATAGAATCATTGCTTCTTTTTATTTTTTTATTGAGGACAAAGTTGGACTTGTTGCCCTAGGTTTTGTAAAGTCTGAAGGTTTTATATGCTCTTATCTTTCAGTGTAGTAATTTTCTGATTTGCATCACTACCAATCAGGTTTTTGCAGAATTTGCCACTGCAGTAGCTCCAATGACCACACAGGGTGCACTTACATGGCAAGCAGGTACTTTTGCAGGAAACTTGCATGATTCATGCACCACTGAGCTAGCAACCTTGTGGTTCCGCTTTGGTGGCACATCTGTCAGGGCTATAGAAGGATTACTTGGGATTATTAAAAAAAGATCCCCATGACTGTCTTAGTGACAGGTCTCCAGCAGTCAGCTGTCATTTTCCAATGCTGCTCATCTCCAGTAATATGGTGCTGAGAGGTTAATCTTCATCAGACAGCCAGGAACTCCATGCAGGAAGACACAGGGTGCTGCAAGTCTAATAGAATGTGCTGTAGAAATGGAACAGGTAGACTGGAAAGGAGGAAGCTAGTGGTCATCCAGCATGGGGAAATTGATATAGAATAAAATGGGGTACAACCCATCTGACTAAGAGAGTACTGTGTAGGTCCTGATATACTAAATACAGCACTAAGGATAAGGATTCATTGTAATTCCATCTCTATGAATGCAGATTTCTTCAACAGCTAAAACCATGCAAACACACAAAGTCACAGGAACTTTAAGTGAGAATGTTTATTTCAGTAACACAGCCAAACTTTATCAGTGTAGGGATGTGTGAATGTGACACTTTTTTCAAACTATTTGTGTTTAGTGAAAGCCAGATAAGAAGAGGTATATATTCATGGTGCTTGAGCAAAGTACAGTGCAGTGTGCTTTGTAGACAATCTAATCAGAGGAAGAAGCTGTGAGCAATAGCCTTCAGCAAATACAGGTGGTGTTTGATGGTCTGTTAAATCCGGTGATATGCAACTATGCTTCCCTTTCAATGCTTAGCTGTTACTGAGGGGATTTTGGAAGTCCTCAGGATAACTTGTCAGACAGTATCAGAGAAGTTTTTGCTTTTTTAAATTGCCTGCACAATCCACCTAATGGCTCACTAACCTGTATCCAGTGGCTGCATTCATTTCATGGTCAAGGACAGTATGGCACATCCATTCCCTGATTGTGGCTAGAGCAAAATTAACCTCTCCGTTTCCATCACTGGTGAGATTTAGCTGTTAGGAAAGAGGGCCAGTCTGCCAATCTTGCTGGTCATTCTACCTTACTTAATTGCCTCCCAGCTGTTTTTTTGACTTCTATTATTGCTGCTTGTAAGAATTCATATGAAGAAAGACATAAGAGCTCCTAGCTCACCTATACCATTGTGCGGCATGGAGTCATATTGGCCCACACAGCTGCAGCTATGCACTTGTACTCATGTAGTTATCCACTGAACAGTAAACCAGACTGCCTCCCTATCTCCAGTATGGGTACGTCAGCATCAAACACTCTTCCCAGCCTCATGTGCCAAGCTATTCCATCACTTATGCTGTTAGTCTAGGTTGTCAAAAGGTCTTTATTTCTGTATGCCTTGGAGCTAAGGTTTAGTATCAAGGAAGACTTCTTTCATTTATAAAACATGCAGAAACTTTCTTATATGAATTTGTGTTTTGTTCACCGACATCTCACATAACCATGCTACAAACAGAGTGTGAATGTGTGATAATTCTACAACCAGGAGCTTGCAGAGGAAGGAGAACATAGGCAGCAAGAGGGCTGACAGATGCCTCTTTATGCTTCTCTGTTTCAGAAGCTGCCATTACTATTAAAATATGTAAAGGTCCTCTGACAACTGCAGCAGTCCAAACATAATCTTCTTCAGATGGCTGGAAGATTCAGAGATCTGCTTCCATGGCTGCAATGCTCAGATAATTATTTTTCACTTGTAATGGAATCTCTGCACACATTCCTTACATTTAAGGTGGCTTGTGATGCTGACGTTGCCTCTGCACTACTTTAGCAAAGACTCACAGCCCTTACTTCTGACATTAGGGAAGACACATTTTGCTCTTAATGAATACAACCTTCAAACTGTATAAGAAGATGGCGGGGCCAATGTCTTTGTCCTAATCTTCATTCAGGGTAAAACTAATCACAAGTCGGGCACTGCATTCTCTCAGGGTCATGGCAGACTAGCAGCTAGAAGGATAACTTGGAAAAGTCTCATTCATTTTCCATATTTTAGCATGACTTATCTCTGATAAATGTAGAAAAATATGGTGTGCACTAGTGTGGTGTCACCCTTATTGGTGAGTGTCCACATAATGAAGCTATCAGAATGGAGGGATAAGTATTCAGTCTCAAGTGAGTTAGCAAACAGGGTGCATTCTCCCACATGTAGCAGGTTTCTTCTGCATACCCATCTGATAGATTTGCACATTATTCTTTGAGATATTAGCAGCAGCATACCAGTGCATGTTTTACAACCTTATATTTGACTTCACTGATATGTTATCTTCTTTCTTAATTGCAGCATTAATATGGCAGCGACTATTCACACCAAGGAAGTGGTAGTGTGCTGTAATGGATACATTGTAGATGCTTTTGCTGTGGACTTGAATGGATTAAGAATCATTCTCTGCAGCACAAATAGATAAATAAAGATCACAAAACAGTCTTTTTTTAATTATTTTTGTGCCCCGAGATCCTTCATTGGGTCTACCAGTACTCCAAATCACCACAGGTCCAATACCCAAATTTGAGGTGGAGCGGGCAAGGATATTAAGAATGTGCTGGGAAGACAATGTCCATCATCTAGCCAGGGTTTTTTTACCTTATGATCTACTCTCTTTCTTATACCCTACCCTGTAGTCCCTGTGATAAGTCTGAAATAGGTGACCAGTGGAGGCATTCAACATTTCACCCCACTTCTGCAACAGTTCAGCCATACCCCCCACACAATGTCTGCTTTATGGGCACACACCCTAGTAAGGACATCCCCAGTCTATACCAGGGTTTGCTGTCAGGACTGCCATCCTCGCAAGGGATGGCAACAACCATCCCTCCAAGCCTGCTAATCGAACCCGTGTCAGCTGAGACATAGTCAGGGCTTTATCCCTCTACACCACCAGATCAGCAACAAAATAGCTTTAAACAGAAACAATGTTGAAAATCGTTTGAGGCTGTAAGACTAATTAAAAATGTTAGCTATTTTAAACTTTTACCACCAGCTCAAGGCTTCTCAAACCAGGATGAAAGAGTGATTTATCATTTTTAAATTTTTTTTTTTTTTTGGTTTAAACTTTTACAACTCTGATCTACTCTAAGCCATATTTTTCCCTGTCTGCTTACTACAAACACATCTGTTTTGCCAGTTTTACTGCTTCTCTTCCATATCCCATATCCGGACCCTGCTCCTTTTCATGTCTTTCTTCCAAGCTCCATTCCTTATACCCCTGTCAGCCCTTCTCATTCCTCCATACCAACCCTTCTCTGCACTTTCCAAACTTGCTCATAAGTTCAAATTTACTCTTACATCCTACATAGTATTCTTACCTCATTATCTGTTTGAACCTTACCTAGCACCCCTATTATCGCTCCTCACTTTTATGTATTCTCCCCTTTTCCCATTTTCCTGCTTACTCAATTCTGAATCGTACTTCTCATGTTCTACCTCCCTGACAATTACCATTCACACGATCCCACAGTAAATAGTGCTTTCAGTTAGAGAAAATAGAAAAATTGCAATTTGATCAATTCATTTTCATAGTCATAGTATATATGGTTCCCCTGGGTATGGCTTAATGTCGACAGCAGGATTAGCCAAGTGGTGGAAATGTTGATGGTGTGTAATGTTGAGACAAGAACATGAGGTTGGAGGGAGGGAGAGTGTGTGTTTCAGCATGTGTAGATGAGTTATGTTTAGGGTCGGGGTCCAGGGATGAGTGAAGGGCAGGTGTTGTATATTTGTGCACAAGTTTATATATTTTAGGGTTAGGGTAAGGATTAGGTTAGGGGGTAGATATAGTATTGTTTTGTGTGTTTGCAAATGTTTGTGTAGGTGAGTATGCCTTGTGTAGTGACAACGTTATGGGAAGGTTTTTATGAAGGTTCATAGGTTGGTACTAGGCTATCGGCCCTAGGGCCTCTACAAGCCTAGCCATAATAATTCCCTGGATATTTCTTTGAACAATATTTACTTCCCTGGACCCCTGTCTAGCAGGGCAACTGACGTGATCCCTGGGGTTAATTTCCTATCTTCCATCCAATCATCAAGGTTCGTTTTGAAGAGGGCCAAGGAGGTCCTCTGCTTGACATGTATGGGCAGTCTATTCCAGAGTATGGGGAGTCTCTGGGTCAGGAACCTATCCCTCCAGCATGTTTTGTTCATTGTGATGACAAGGTTTAGATCCCCAGAGCATGAGGCTATGAGGGATTGGGATGTCTTTAAGTGGAGCATGTCCAACAGCTCAGGGTTTGACATGGCCCTGTATGTTAAGCAGAGATCACCTCTGAGTAGACAATATGCCACAGAGTATAGCTGGAGTTTTTTTAGATGGCCAGCATAGGGCATCTGATTTAGGCTGTGATTCTTTTAGTGAGGTATTTCTGCGGCCTTTCCAGCTGTTGCAGATGTCCTGTGAGGTACATACCAAATGGGGCATTGTACTCTATAATGGCTCTAATGAGGGATGAGTACAGTGGGACAATGACCTCCTTTTTTCTGAATGAAAAGCCCTTAGTGATGAGGTGTGCCAAATAGAAGGATTTCCTGACTGTTGTAGTGATGTGGTTATCGAAGGTGAGACCTGTGTCCCTAAGTCTCTCATCACACTTTCAGTGTTTAGTGTACTGCCACCTATG
This sequence comes from Protopterus annectens, assembly GCF_019279795.1. Lineage (NCBI taxonomy): Eukaryota > Metazoa > Chordata > Ceratodontiformes > Protopteridae > Protopterus > Protopterus annectens. The sequence continues at coordinate 1,216,665,214 of NC_056744.1, forward strand.
TGGTAATTCATGGGTACATGGTTTTCCCCAAAGGGGATAACTATACATTTCTTGGCATTAAGCTTGAGCCCATGGCTCTGGCACCAAGCATCTGTTTCTGTAAGGCCCTTTTGTAGAATATCCACATCATTTGGGGATTCAATAATGGCTCCCAGTTTGCAGTCATCTGCGAACTTTGTTAGCCAGAGTCCCTTAGTGTTGGCCTGTACTTCAGAGAAGTAGATGCCAAACAAGAGCGGTCCCAGGACTGAACCCTGAGGTACTCCACTTGTTATTTGTATAGAGCTGGATTTGGAGTTGGCTACTTTTACAGTCTGGGTTTTCTCAGTAAGCCAGTTGGCAACCCATCGAGTAACATAGGGATTTATGCCCAGCTTAGTAAGTTTATCTATGATTCCAGAGTGGGGGATGGTGTCGAAGGCCTTGGCAAGGTCCAGATAGGCTGTGTGGCCCGCCTTACCCTCTTCCACAGCTCTGGAGACTGATTCGAAGAAGTCAATCAAGTTCAGGATACAAGATCAGCCCTTCACAAACCTAAACTGGGTGGGGTCCAGTGTTTGAAGGTTGCCAATGTCTTTGTTTATAAGTTCCATGATAATGCATTCCTTGCCTTTGCAGATCAGGCTTGTCAGACTGACGGGACGGTAGTTCCCAGGATCCAAGGTGGATCCCCCCTTGTGGAGTGGGATAACTGTAGCTGTGCGCCACTCAGTGGGCACGAAGGTAAAGTTTAGGATTAGGGTTGAGGGAAGCAGCAGAATTAGGTTTAGGGTTAGCACACATTAATGAGGTGCTACAGAGGGACAAAGTATGATACAACAAGTGTCTATTCCTTGACTGATAATCTAGAAGACAGATACACTTGGCTTATCTGTAATCCATTATACTCAAAACCTGTAAAGCTTGCAACCTTGAGAGACTCATCCGCTCCCCTGTCTTCCCAGTTTCATCTTATGTGGAAGAAATCTGCTTGCATTTGTTAATAAGATACATTTTCTAGATGTTATTCTCCATTGAAAACTGACTGTCAAGAGTCAGCTATTGTGAAATCATCATTTTCTGTATGTGAGATGTCTCTTTACTGGCTGACCTCTCAGTAGTTGTTTATACTTTAATTTTCTCTGTACTGGGCTATTGTAATGTCCTGTACCTTGAACAACTTAATATCAAACTTGACAACTTGCAAATGGCATGGAACCCTGCTGCCAGGTTACTACCAAGTACATCTTATTACCATCATATTATACCCATTCCACACTGCCTGCCCTGACATCCAGTTCGCAATAGAAACCTTTACAAGGTCAAAGTGTAAGCTTATCTGCATATTCATGACTCGGGTCCTTCCTGTCTGAATGAGCTGGATGTGTCATATTGCCCTGCCTGGGTCTTTTTCTCTGCCACCCAGGGGCTGCTGTTGGTTCCACAGGTTCCCATCTTTGACACCTACTACCAGGATAACTCTGGGACTGAGGGTTTTCAGCCAACTTTTTGGTATAGCGTCTGACAGATAATGATGTCATCAATATTTTAATCCATTCTGCTCCCAAAGTCTACACTGACCCTATCCATCAGTTGTTTCAATTTGGTTTTACTTGTTTGAAAATTAATTTATTGATTTTACTTTGTGTAAATGGTATTTTGATAAACATAATAATAAACTTGAATATTTTGGGAATCAACTAAGATTATCAGGAAATAAATCAGTTCTAGCCCTCTGTAAGCCATTGTGCTATGATACATTTTTTTTTCCAAAACAACTCACCAAACCACAAACCATAACACTAATACTTATAAAGCAACTGTACACAAACCCATAAGAAAATAGTAACCTAAAATAACTGCAAAAGTAATGGAGTTGCAAATCTTGACCTACAGTTAAACTAAATTAAAAGTGTCATATTTAATGAAATGGAGTGATAACCAATTATTACAAGTTATGTTCCAAGCGGTTGTAAAATACATGCTTTTATGCAAAGTATCATAAAGATATACTTTATAATCTTTAGCCTGGCAAATGAAAACATGCTGAACATGTTGCCTAATCAGAAATTGTGTAGAGTGGGTTTGTGTTTAAAATTTTAAATTGGAAATGCATTTTACTATTTGTTAACCATGTAAATCCACTAGGCATAAGCACTTCCTTTCTGGGTTACTCTTGAACTTTGCTGGATAAGTAATATGACTGGAGTGACATTGTGCGTAAATGGAAAGTGAGGGAATCAAACCCAGAACTACAGGATGAAATTCATTACCATCTGATTAAGACTACCCGAGTAGTAATCCTCTGTGCTAAACCACCAAACCCTTTTTTGACATTTTCTGTGTATTCGTACCCAATGGATGGTATGTCATATTGTAGGCAGTAAGATGATGGATTGAAATAGTTATTGGGGGTACAAAGGTAAAAATGATAGATCACTCTAGCTTCTGTATGCAGAGATTTTTAAAACCTTAACATAATATGGATCAACTTGCTAATATAGGAGTAGAGTGTCTTTCTCTGTCAATGGTGAGTAGCGTCTCCTGAGTCAGAGGACCATCCAGCAGAGGAATTAAGTTGAAGAAAGCCTTAGGGAGTGTCTGAGGACATTACTCTGCAGAATCACCTTCTTACACAGCTTAGATATTAACCTCAGCGCAACCAGCAAAATCAGGGAATTTCCCTCTTATTAGGAGTGCCCCTAAGAGTTACCTTCCTAGACATGAGCTTGGCCAGGTGACAGTGAAAACAAATAAAGACAAAATCACCCATAGACAGGACACATAGTAGCCAAGTGAGCCCCCTACTTTTGCTGACATAAGAAGATCTGATTTAATAAGGCAATTCTTTCTAGGCAGCAGAGACACCCCACAAGATGATTTGGAGTATTGCAGGCAGTAAGGTGATGGACTGAAAGAGTAATTGGGGATACAACATAAATGCTTCAGATCAGTAGATCCCCAGAAAAAAACAGATAAAACTCTTCTGTTCTAGAATCATCTTGTCTGATGGTTAATGAGCAGCCTATCCCCAGTAAATAAAACATTTTGCTTACCCTTCAGACACTTGGATGTCTTTGTTACAAAGCTGAGCTTGCTTAATTCAGTTGCCATTCACCCCAGTGAGGTTTGATAGAACAGGAGGATTGTGTACTGTCAGGATAGGATAGGATCTTATATTTTATTTTTTTATCCCTAGCATTAGAGTTGAGGGCTGGCAAAATGGTTATTGTGTTCATCTCACAGACAAAAGGTGCAGGATTTGATTCTCACCAACGAGACAGAAATTGGCTAGGCTAAAAATATCCCAAAAGGGACACTAGCCTAATACTTAACTATGAACCTGTTATATAACTTACTAAACTTCCCGCAACCTCATGTATTGTTATATAAAAATTGAGAGTGAATCCCTGGCATCAGGAGTCAGCTGATTGTCCGCAGTTTTAAAGTACATTTCAGTTTTTGGATTTTCAGTCAAAGAAAATAGCAAAACCAACATTTGCTCAGTTAATTTTCAATAGGCAAATTTAAAGTTTTCAAACTCAACATAATATATCCACTCTGCTATGTGATACCCTGCTTAGGTTCCAGGTATGACATTCCAAGAACAAGTAAGACCTCATTATAAATAGCTAAACTTTAGTTTGTTCAGTTTTTTCAGTTCCGTGGCCCTGTAAATTAAGTGCAGAAGCAGGTTAGAGAGGCCTGCTAGTGAAATCATGAAAAATAAAAGCAGTTATGCAGTTTTCTTCGCATTCAAAGGTAGTCCACCAATAAAAACACATTTTAAATAGCTCTTCTATCTCTTTGTGGTCAGAACTGGAACTCAGTAAATCAACAGCACGTGTGGCGCAATATCTTTGTACAAGTGTGCTTGTTTTTTGCAGGATTTATGAATAAAACAGAGAGCCCTGATTAGAAGCTCACACAGGAAGCATCACTGCTTAAGAAACAGCTAATTGCCTGGTTTTGTACTCAGCAAGATTATCCTGAATCCATACAATAAGTCCAAATGGAAAGGAAACAATTCCATGAGTGTGCAAGAGATGACTTCGATCAATAAGGCAACGGCTTTTTGCTGAGGTCAAACAAAACAAAAGATAAAAATCACTTTAATCCAAAGAACTAAGTGTACCTAAAAAGGCAATTGTATATCATGATAAAGTAAAATAATATTGCAGTTTAAATCAGTGAATGATTGAGTAATTATTTAACAAAAAAAACATCAGGATATATTTCTTCCATGAATGTGACTAGGGAACAGTATCATATTTTTACTTCTTTGCATTGAAGAATAAAAGTAAACATTGGCATTTGTTATATAATGCATTTGCTATACATTTAAATGAAATATGCTGTCAAGTATTAACCTCTGCACCAATTTTTCCTTTTTTTTTTTCCATTTCATTTTTGGTATTCTTCTGTATCAGGAGAATAAGCATATGACAATGTTTTTGTTAAGTATGCAAAACGTCTCTTTACCTACAATGAAACATGCAAATTTCCTTTCCTGCTTCCATAATAAAGGCCTTACAGATCATTTATTTATTGTTGTTGTTTGTCTTTCGGCTTTTCCCAGTTAGGGGTCGCCACAGCGGAACTCCGGTCTGCTAATGATTGGCAGTAGATTTTTACGGTGCCAAGTTGCCAGTTCGACGCCCAACTTTCAATGAAGGCACGCCCATTCACGCATGTCTTTCGGAATGCCACTTGACCACGGGGAGGACATACAGACTCTACACAGAAGGCACTCCCCACACTCCAGCCAAAAAACGAACGGGAGAACCTTTTGCTGTGAGGCAACAATGCTACCGCTGTACCACCGCGGATTCACAGATCATTTATTTATTAATATTTATTAATTCATTCTTATGCTAATTCTGTCTCCTACTGTCCTATAAATCCATCTGATGCAAATCTTAACTGAGACATCTGCTCAAGAAATGTGGTAGTCCTTGTTTGCTGCATAAGTAATTTATTTTTTCTGTTTCCTGAAATTGGGGCAAGCTACAATCATCAGTTTTAATGTAACAAGTCTTTATGCAGTCCTCTAGTCATGGCTTAGAAAAGTATCCTTGTTTACAGTTTCTGTAGATATAAATTTCATTTTACAAATTTAAGCACCAGTCATTGCATTTTTTTCTCAAGAAATGTACATTTTCTCATATCAACTTACAGAGCTGGATCATGGTCAAATGGGTCCCTAGGCAGGGTAATAGATCAGGGCCCCCAGAGCAGCCCCTCCTACGGCAACCACTTATCCCCCTGCAGCAGCCCCCTCCCCAGCCATTCCAGCGTCCCATTACTTGGCTATTTCTCCTCATTTACCATAAACACTGTTCAAACCTGTCAGTGTGCATACTGTTTTCTTATTTACTTCTAAAATTATTACAAATATTAAAATAAAATAACACAAACACTAAAAGCCATTTGCTAAACAAACAATACAGTGTCACAATGAAAACAGACTTAGTATGAGCAGTAAACTTCTCTGGCCTTGAAACTCACATTGATTGAAATGGCATGAAAAGTGCCATCAGCACCCACACATAGCAACACTAACCCCACATATGCGAAGGCCTTTAACATTAACCTGCCCAAGCAACAAGGACCTCCAAAGCTTAACGCAAACAAACACCAGTCACAACCAAAGTGAGACATAGCTCACAACACCAGTGTGCCACCCAATAACAGCCCCTAAGGCAAGACAATGTACCTAACACTTTAGTCATAGGTGACTCTATAGTCAGACACACTGATGTCCCACTCACAAGGCTGAACAAGGAGAAAATTAAAGTCAGCTGCCTGTCGGGTGCCAGGATCCACCACATAACGTGTGCACTCAAGTCACTCCACAACAAGTACAAATACGACTCTGCCATTGTCCATGCTGGAGTGAATGACTTGAGACATACCTCCCTGGACTACATGAAAAGAGACATGTAAGAACTCTCAGATCATGTGGCCCAGGCATGTATGACCCTAGCCCTGAATAGCATCCTGCCTTCGCCCGGAATGATACTACAGTATAAGGACAAAATGATTGACTTCAACAATTGGCTAAGCTTCTGGTGTCATTCAAAGTGGATCCAGTATCTGTCTGCCTGGGAAGATATGATCGACAAACCACGATGCTTTGCCAGAGATGGTCTGCACCTGTCACTCCTGGGATTCAGGTTACTGGCTAAAGCTCTTGCCACCCCTATAGTGCCTTTTTTAGGCAAGGTTCAAAGGACAAAACCACCACCATAACAGATACAAGCATGCAAAATCTGAAGGTAATGCTACTCAATGCTAGAAGTCTAAACCTCAAAATGCACTCTCTCGAGGCAATCCTAAAAATGGAGAACATCGATATCTGTGCAGTAACTGAGACTTGGTTCAAGGCTCCAGAGAGCACCCCTGCAATACCAGGCTACAGCTCTTACCACACTTTTCGGCCACAAAACCAAGACCGAAACACTAAAGGTGGAGGAGTGTCCATATTCACCAAGGATATTCACCTCCAGGCTAGTTGCCCAACACAATGCATCTGAAATTCTCCAAGTGCAACTAACACTAGGTAAGACTACAATCCAAATTTTAGCTTGCTACAGATCCCCCACCATGCCCCAAGATTCTCACTCCACCTTTCTAAACATACTGAAAAATATTAAGATACAACCAAACACCCTAATACTGGGTGATTTCAACTACCCTGCCATAAACTGGGAAAACTACTCAAGTACCAACTCCTTTTCCCAACGGTTCTTGGAATTCATAAATTCCAATGCCTTGGATCAACTAATCCATTGTCCCACCAGGGGCTCCAATATCCTAGACCTGGTCATTACCAACATGGGAGATAGATGCTCCACACCAGTGGTCACCCCCTCATTGGTCAGGTCTGACCATAAGCAAATCACCCTTGACATCCACATCCCACCCCACCCCCCAGTAAGGAAACCTCCTTAAAAAACTTCTCCAAAGCCAACTTCATGCTACTGAAGTCAGAAGTGACAAACTTCATGACACCCATGCAGACGGGATCTGAAAGTTTGACTGCAGAATCTTACACTAAGGCACTGTATGAGCACATCCACTCGTGCATGAATCGTGCCATCCCAAATATTACCAAGATGCTCTCCTCCAAAAAAAGGAAGCCAATCTGGTGGTCCCCTGCTATAAACAAACTATACAACAGAAGGAAGAAACTGTTGCAGAAAAGAGGAGAATCCCAGGATGTGAAAAACTCCCTTACCAGCCTCAGTAAGAAGCTGAAATCCCTCATAAAATCCTCAAAAGCTAGTTACAAAAATAAAATTGCCAAAGATTCCAAAGACAACCACAAGGCATTTTATAGTTATGTCAAGAATCTAAATGTCAATGCTCAGATCTGCTCTGAGCTTCAACAGAATGGAATTAAATATACTGATCCCAAGGATATTGCCAATATCCTGGCAGTTTGATTTAGTGGCAACTTCACCCCCTCTCACCCCTTAAAGGACCCATCTCAAGACCAAAAGATTGCCAAATTCCGGTAATCACGGCCACACAGGTAGAAACCTCACTCTCCAAAGCTAAGAATACAGCATACATGAGACCAGATAACATCCCAGGCTGCGTACTACATGAAATACAAAATTAACTGGCACCTCACCTAAGTGTCATGTTTAATCATAGCCTCACCTCAGGCTTCGTGCCCACTGAGTGGTGCACAACTACAGTTATCCCACTCCACAAGGGGGGGATCCACCTTGGATCCCAGGAACTACCATCCCATCAGTCTGACGAGCCTGATCTGCAAGGGCATGGAACGCATTATCATGGAACTTATAAACAAAGACATTGGCAACCTTCAAACACTTGACCCCACCCAGTTTGGGTTTGTGAAGGGCCGATCTTGTCTCCTGAACCTGATTGACTTCTTCTAATCAGTCTCTAGAGCTGTGGACGAGGGTAAGATGGTCCACACAGCCTATCTGGACCTTGCCAAGGCCTTCAACACCATCCCCCACTCTGGAATCATAGATAAAATTACTAAGCTGGGCATAAATCCCTAAGTCACTCAATGGGTTGCCAACTGGCTTACTGACAGAACCCAGACTGTAAAAGTAGCCGACTCCAAATCCAGCTCAAGACAAGTGACAAGTGGAGTACCTCAGGGTTCAGTCCTGGGACCACTCTTGTTTGGCATCTGCTTCTCTGAAGTACAGGCCAACACTAAGGGACTCTGGCTAACAAAGTTCACAGATGGCTGCAAACTGGGAGCCATTATTGAATCCCCAAATGATGTGGATATTCTACAAAAGGGCCTTACAGAAACAGATGCCTGGTGCCAGAGCCATGGGCTCAAGCTTAATGCCAAGAAATGTATAGTTATCCCCTTTGGAAAAAAACATGTACCCATGAATTACCATATAGGTGGCAGTACACTAAACATCAAAAGTGTGATGAGAGACTTAGGGAAACAGGTGGACAGTGGTCTCACTTTCCATAACCACATCGCCACAACAGTCAGGAAATCTTTCTATGTGGTACACGTCATCACTAAGGGCTTTTCATCCAGAAAAAAAGGTCATTGTCCCACTGTACTCATCCCTCATTAGACCCATTATAGAGTATAATGCCCCATTTGGTATGCACCTCACAAGACATCTGCAACAGCTGGAAAGGCCACAGAAATACCTCACTAAAAGAATCATAGGCCTAAAGCAGATGCCATATGCTGACCATCTAAAAAACTCCAGCTATACTCTGTGGCATATCGTCTACTCAGAGGCAATCTCTGCTTAACATACAAGGCCATGTCAAACCCTGAGCTGTTGGACATGCTCCACTTAAAGAAATCCCAATCCCTCAGAGCCACACGCTCCAGGGATCTAAACCTTGTCATCACAATGAACAAAACATGCTGGAGGGATAGGTTCCTGACCCAGAGACTCCCCAATACTCTGGAATAGACTGCCCATACATGTCAAGCAGAGCACCTCCTTGGCCCTCTTCAAAAGGAACCTTGATGATTGGATGGGAGATAGGAAATTCACCCTGGGGATCATGTCAGTCGCCCTGCAAGACAGGGGTCCAGAGAAGTAAATATTGTGGGAAGAAATATCCAGGGAATTGTTATGGCTAGGCTTGTATAGGCCCTAGGACCGATAGCCTAGTACCAACCTATGAACCTATGAAAACCCACATTCAAAGAAGATGCATCTGGCCAGTGGAGGATTACATTTACTTTTGTTCTGTTTTCAAACCATAGGCTACTCGCACACATTTTTTAGGGCCATACATACATGTATGTGTTCTTTGATTCACCTTCCTGATTGTATTAAAATTATATTCCTTGTATAATACAGCACCAATTGTTAGAGTGTTTTTTAAATTTATAGTTTTGAACATTCTTCCAGTAAGCAATGAAACAAAATGTATGAACCAATAATGGCAAAACTACCCATTTCAGAAGATTTCAAACATAAAAGGCCACTCGAATGTCTGTCATTATAATCCACCAATAGCAGTTAATAAGCACTATCTCTGCAGAAGTAAAGGTCAACCAAATAATTCCACATTAAAGAGATCTGTAGCTGAACCTGATTGACTTCTTTGAATCAGTCTCCAGAGCCATGGACAAGGGTAAAGTGGTCCACACAGCCTATCTAGACCTTGCCAAGGCCTTTGACACCATCCCCCACTCTGGAATCATAGATAAACTTACTAAGCTGGGCATTAATCCCTACGTCACCCAATGGGTTGCTAACTGGCTTACTGATAGAACCCACACTGTAAAAGTAGCCAACTCCAAATCCAGCTCCAGACAAGTAACAAGTGGAGTACCTCAGGGTTCAGTCCTGGGACCGCTCTTGTTTGGCATCTACTTCTCTGAAGTACAGGCCAACACTAAGGGACTCTGGCTAACAAAGTTCGCAGATGACTGCAAACTGGGAGTCATTATTGAATCCCCAAATGATGTGGATACTCTACAAAAGGGCCTTACAGAAACAGATGCTTGCTGCCAGAGCCATGGGCTCAAGCTCAATGCCAATAAACGTATAGTTATCGCCTTTGGGAAAAAACATGTACCCATGAATTACCATATAGGTGGCAGGAAAATAAACACCAAAAGTGTGATAAGAGACTTAGGGACACAGGTGGACAGTGGTCTCACCTTCGATAACCACATCGCCAAAACAGTCAGGAAATCCTTCTATGTGTCACACCTCATCACTAATGGTTTTTCATCCAGAAAAAAGAAGGTCATTGTCCCACTGTACTCATCCCTCATTAGACCCATTATAGAATACAATGCCCCATTTGGTATGTACCTCTCAAGACATCTGCAACAACTGGAAATGCCACAGAAATACCTCACTAAAAGAATCACAGGCCTAAAGCAGATGCCCTACACTGACCACCTTAAAAAACTCCAGCTATACTCTGTTACATTTCGTCTACTCAGACGCAATCTCTGCTTAACATACAAGGCCATGTCAAACCCAGAGCTGTTGGACATGCTACACTTAAAGAAATCCTAATCCCTCAGAGCCACACGCTCCAGGGATCTAAACCTTGTCATCACAATAAACAATACATGCTAGAGGGATAGGTTCCTGACCCAGAGACTCACCAGACTCTGGAATAGATTGCCCATACATGTCAAGCAGAGTGCCTCTTTGTCCCTCTTCAAAAGGAACCTTGATGATTGGATGGGAAAAAGGAAATTCACCCCGGGGATCATGTCAGTCACCCTGCTAGACAGGGGTCCAGGGAAGTAAATAGTATGGGAAGAAATAGCCAAGGAATTGTTATGGCTAGGGCTGATAGCCTTGTACCAACCTATGAACCTATGAACCTAAAGAAGAAGTTGCTACTGGCAAACAACTTTACATTTCAGTGTTTCATCTACAAATTCAGTTCCTGTTGCACTTGAAGAATTAATTGCCTAAGTTAAATTAAAAAAATTGTTAAGCTGGTAATACTACCATAGGAAATGACTGACAAACTTGAAACAGGTTCATAGTTACTAGGTATCTTATTCAAAGGAGCACACACTTAGGAGTGCAGAACCCCTATCCCTCCTTAAAATGCACAAAATAACCAACAATTGAAAGGGCACTGCAAAATCAGTACTCCATCTACATGGTGTAGGAGTAGAATCCACAGCACTTCTGCACCAAAGGCAATTATGTTACTAACACTGCTTTCAAATTCTACAGTACAAACAGTAACTGCCATTCCCTAAACAAAACAGTTGCACTGAAAACAGACTTAGCATGAACAACAGTAAACTCCTCTTCCCTTGAAACACACAATTCCATGAACATGAACTGAAACTCATAATTCCTCAAAAATGGACTGAAACTCATAATTCCCTAGACATGTACTGAAACTCATACTCACAACTCCTTCAGCAGTCTGGTAGTTGGTGTAGAGCATTCAGGCTCTTGTCTCCTGTAACCAAGTTACAGGGTCAAGCCTGATCAAGTTAATTGACTAACCTGCCCTCCCTTCTAACTTGGGCATTACATATCATACCTCATTACCTCCATACCTCTCAACATCTTATAAGAAATCTGGACAAAGCTTAAAATAATGGGGGAATAAAGGTGCAAAAATAGGGAGATTTCAAATATTGCTCTTATAGACTTAGAAAGTTGCTAGAATAATATCATTTTTCTTAGCGTTCATTTTCTGAAGGAAATGAAGTCTAAAACTCAAATGTATGGCATTATTTATTTCAATCCTCAGTGATTTGCTAGAAAACCACATTTTATGAGGACTAGGCCAAAAATGTGAGGCATAAATCTGGGCATTCTGCAAAAATCTGGACAGTTGAGAGGTATGCATACCTCTCGACCATACTTCTCAGGGAGCTTATATGGCAGCTAAAATTAGATGCTGGTAAATGGCCCGGTCTTAATGATAGTATAAATTTAAATAGTGTTTTAAAATTAAGAAGGGCCAAATTATAATTACAAAATTAGGCTCTTATGAATTTATTTTATGAATACATATTTCTGGTTTTATTTTTATCTATTTAATGATGTGTATTTATAATCTATTTATAATCAATTTACATTTGGTGCAATTTTATGTTCTGTAATGTATATATATTTAATGATCATTATTTTATGTTATGTTCTTTTTAGTCTAGTTTTTAACATGTGAAGATGAATTTTGTAAACATGGGTCAGTTTATCTTTAAGCATTTATTCAGATGCCCTAATCAAATTGAAGAAATTGATCACATGATTTATTATTTTTATTTAAATAAGGCTAATTGTTTGATCTTCTTATCTTGGAAAAGCTCAGTATTAACTGAGCGAAAGTGCTTGACTGATTCTTTGTGTGTGATTTAATAAACCTTTAGGATAGATTTCCTGGCTTGCACTTTGTTCTTGCTGTGGACTTACATTTTTTGCTATACTTCTCAGCCTGTTAGCACAGAAAATCTGGACAAAGCCAAAAATAATGGGGGGACAACGCCCCCTAAATAGAGACAAGTTTGACATTATTTATTTATTTATTTACATTTGTTTACTCTGAGAGTCCAACTGAGCCATAAAGATCCTTTTTTAGTGGAAGCCCTGCGAGAAAAGCTAGCAATGTTAGAAAGTAAAAAAAAAATAAGTTACATACTAACAATGTGAATACAATTGACAAGAAGTGAACAAAACAAGTATCAGTAACACAAATAATGCAGTAAAGATGATAGTCATACATATTACTCACCATAATAGCTGGTCTTTGTGTGCAACACATGGAAACACACACCTACTCTCTCACACAGCAACACACACATGCAAACACTTTATCTATCATATAAATAGAAAGGCTAGTTTAAATCTCACACACACACACACACACACACACACACACACACACACACACACACACACACAAACACGCACACACACATTCTTATCTTCTCTCTCAGAGGAATGGTTAGTTTAAATTTTGCACACAAATGTGGAATGTGTTTACATCTGCATTGCCGTGCGTGTGACACATGCATGTATGGTCCTCTTTAAAAGACACTGACACACAGATGTAAACACATTCCACACTCACAAGCAGAATTCTTATTTTTATTTTTTTAAATTCTTAATCACTGAAGCCTCCTGGCCAGAGTGCCCCCCCCCCCCTCAGCCACGAGGCCCTAGGTGACTGCCTATGTCGCCTAGTGCTGGATCCGGCTAAGTCAGCTGTTTGGACATCTCGGTAAATATGTATGTGTTCAGTTTCTTGAAACCGACATTATAACTAATCACTTCTGCCCACAATGAATATAGATTTGTTTTTGCCTGGCAACAAATGACTGGTGTTTCCTCCCATCTCTTTTCCTGAATTGCTACCTCTTCTTTCTCATGCAAAGTGACATACGTTCTTGAATCAGTTCTTCATCAACATGTTCAAAACTCAGACCTGTGTGTAAATGTTATTTATTTTGTAAAGCCCTGCGTCTGTCACAGGTGAGGTCTGAGGCCCAACACTGCAACCAGTCTAATGCCAGTGGTCACACTGGAGACTTTCAAAAATCCAAGATGCTGTTTTGAGTCATGCAACTGGTACCAACAGGTTAAAGTAGAAAAGATGCACATAAATCTGAACCACTAACCAATTCACCAAATGCAAACTGGCCTCAAAAGCATATAGCAATGTGCGCTGTGGTCCTTTGTATGGACTTGCAACACCTCCACCCAGACTAGTATTAGACACTGACCACTTAATGAACTGAGTCTTTTGCCTAACATTCCAGGTCTCTTTCACATGATTTTGTATGTGAACTTCAGTGTCTTCCAGTGCCCCTTACCATCAGTAACCTCCTTTCAAGTCAGTTATTACTTTCAAACAAGTATGCATGTAGTTCTCAAGGAAGGCTGGTAGAATTATCCAGTTCCTCACAGTTTTTACCTTGGCAAAGTAGATCTGTCACCACCCTTGACTGAGTTATGATCTCACCAACTACAATGCCACTCTTGATCAATAGCCAAATAATAAAAGTAATAAAAACAAATGGTAATATGCATTGTGGTCTAGCCAATTAAGATGAGATACCAGCAGCTTGTCAATCTTCAGTGTTAAATAATAGCGTCTTCTCAAATAGTAAAAAAATGTATAATAAATTCTAGCCACAAGCTCTTAAAAGTAATTAAATATAAAAAAAAAACTTAGCAAATTAAGACATTAAAGAATACCTATACAAGTTAAATATGCAGGGAAATATACATTTGTACAGAAAAGAAAACAATTAATTATACATATAGAATACTAAGATGAAAAAAGGACACTTTGACTGTATTAGCTAAATAACCTAGTAAGACCACTGAGTGTATTAGCCAAATAACCTAGTATACCTTTATTTGAGCTGCGTTACTAGAAGATTACACAGGCAGACTTCAAAATAGCAACTTACACAGATATTTCCAGTCTCTCAGTGGTGTAGAGAATGGAGCCCTGATTGTGACCCAGGTGACTAAGATTAAGTCAGTGCCCCTGGTACCTGAAGAACCAATCAGGGAGGGGGAGACGTGAAGAGGCATAGGTTGCTTGCCTCCCCCGGGGGTAGAGATGGATGAAAGCATTCAGCAGCACATGGGTGATATAATTTCCCTGGTGAAATCCAGGAAAACCACCATCCAGGCCTGGGAGGAAGAAGCTGTGCTGCCTGAGAGGAAAACCCCCTTGCACAATTGAAGGGATGCCCTTTGCTGTAGCCCATTGTGCCTCACTTCCCCACTGGTTGGTTGGGTGCATGAAGGGGAAAGGACACATACAGAAACATTTGAACTACCCTTGATGCCTACCTAAGTGACAGCCCCTCTCAGTTGGTTCTCTCATTGGTAATGTGAAAAAGTGGGCCACTAATCCAAGAGAACGTTTGATGGTCAGAAAGCAGTGAGAGTAATGGGGGGGAAACTTAATAGATGCTTCCAAAGCAAGGTATTAAATGAGATTGACAAGTGCACTTTGTTCAACTAAAATATTACTTTAATTTCCTTTGCACTGGAATAAGGGGTGATTAATTCAGTTTTTTTCATATACAGAAAAAGCAATAGAAAGATCAGCTGTAAATAAATGTAACATTTCACATCTTGTCTTTTCTTGCTGGTACCCGGCTTTATTACATTAATTCAAGTTTACAGATCCATCCACTTCACAGTTTCTAGTGTAATTATAGGTTGGCAATTATTTTTTTCTGGGTCTTTTACATTTCATAACATAATTACTGTGTTTTTACAGTAGAATAGAGTTGCACATGTTTTACTCTAAATTAGATAGGAGAACAAACACAAGTCTCCTGTCACCGTTAAGGCATTTTAGAAAGGCAATTCAAAGTGTTGCTTCTGTTACAGATTATTCAAAGTTTAAATGCAGATTACAAATATGTTATAGTCTGCACTTAGAAACTAAGGAATACAAGTACAGTTATCAGAATATAAAGCAGGTTTGCTCCCATGGTATCACAATTATATCAGCAATTGAAAACCTAAAACAGTGATTAAAAAAGATTGAAACAAAATAAAAACTATGTAAATTTCAACAAAAAAAAAAAGCTTTCCTTTTTTGATCATTCATATTAAAAATAAATACAAAAAAGTACTTAAAGGCATACTTTGAATAGTGGTACTGACAGAGACAGGTTTTTCAGTAAGGTAATGTGCAGAATTATGGTTACGGGCTACATCAGGGTTAGGGGTAAGGCTAACAGACATGAGTAAAATATCATCTCCCCATCCCAATATATCCATCACTGGGAGCCTTTCTGGGTGAGATGGTGGAATATGCAGTTTGTATAGTTTTAGGGCAATACAGACATGGTGCCTGTTTTGCTGGTTGAATGCATATGAGGAAGGTAAAAATGAAGCATTATAATTGACAAGGGAATAGGATAATGATATCAGACAGCTAAATGGATATAACAAATGTTAACAGTAAAGAGAACAATGAGTATATAAATCTTATCATTTAAGAAGTGTGATATCCAGCTTTTGTTTTGGCCAGAAGGCAGGAAATATCTACACATATAATTAATGAAAAATAATGCAATGTAAATGATGCTGGAAAAGGAGTTGAAACTGAGAAAAGAAAACCCTGTAAATCTGAAACCAAATCTATTTGACCTATCACAAAGTAGTGAATGTCTAAGCAGGGCATTATTTCCATTTTGATGGTAACACCATAACAACAATGTTCATACATCCTCCTAAAAGGATGTTCTGTCTTCCTAACATAGAAAGCCATGTAAACCACCCCAGGAGTTTCAGAACTGATCACACTGCTCAACTGAATGGAGCTGTTCTCCAAATATTTAATGGGTACAATATTGCCCTCCAAAATATATCGACACTGCTTTCATCCTCAACATGTTTTGGTGCCAAATATTATGCAACCACCATTTGCTTTCTCAATTATCTTGCTACCCAGATCAAATGTATCCTTCAAACTAACACTCCTCCTTTACGTAAATAATGGAGAAGGACCTAAAACTGCAGTCAAATCATCAACAGACTTAAACATACTCCAGTTTTTGCAAATCACCTCCCTAATAAGATGTGAATCACTTCTAAACTTTAAAATCATGGTTTGTTCAAAACCACCACCTTTTTTAGTTTTATAAGGCACCCCATTCATGGTAACCCAATAGCAGTTTAAAATTACTCATCCTTCTTGTAGTAACATCTTCAGCACTATTATCAACCATGTTCGAGAATACCACCTTTCCAAGAATATATTCAGTAGTTTCAACTTTTCCATATGAAATGTTTCATTATCAGAAACCATTCTGGAAAGCCTAATCAATCTTTCTTTAACTAAACTCTTTTTCTGGGTGTACAGATGACTACCTCTAAAGTGCAAAAGAGAACTGGAGTAAGTAGGCTTCCTACTGGCTAAAGCTCTTGCCACCCCCATAGTGCCTTTTTTAGGCAAGGTTCAAAGCACAAAACCACCACTGTAACAGATACAAGCATGCAAAATCTGAAGGTAATGCTACTCAATGCTAGAAGTCTAAACTTCAAAATGCACTCCCTCAAGGCACTCCTAAAAATGGAGAACATCGATATCTGTGCAGTAACTGAGACCTGGTTCAAGGCTCCAGAGAGCACCCCTGCAATACCAGGCTACAACTCTTACCACACTTTTTGGCCACCAAACCAAGACCGAAACACTAAAGGAGGAGGAGTGTCCATATTCACCAAGGATATTCACACCTCCAGGCTAGTTGCCCAACACAATGCATCTGAAATTCTCCAGGTGCAACTAACACTGGGTTAGACTGCAATCCAAATTGTAGCTTGCTACAGATTCCCCACCATGCCCCAAGATTCTCACTACACCTTTCTAAACGTACTGGAAAATATTAAGGTACAACCAAACACCCTAATACTGGGTGATTTCAACTACGCTGCCATTAACTGGGAAAACTACTCGGGTACCAACACCTTTTCCCAACGGTTCTTGGAATTCAGAAATTCCAATGCCCTGGATCATAGGTTCATAGGTTCATAGGTTGATACTAGGCTATCTGCCCTAGGGCATTTATAAGCCTAGCCAGAGTGTGTTTGGCTTTCACCACCCTTTTAGATTAGTAGACTGTGCCTTTGAATAGTAGGTCACAGAAGATAGCCCTTTTAAGGTTAGTTTACTGTGCCTCTGTCTAGCAGGGACAAAGAAGAGATTCCCTGGGTAAACTTACGATCTCCCATCCACTCGTCAAGATTTCTCTTGAAGAGGGTCAGTGAGGGGCTCTGCCTAACTTGGACTGGGATTTTGTTCCAGAGTGAGGGGAGTCTCTGGGATATGAATCTGTCCCTCCAGCATGTCCTATTTATTTCTGTGCTGAGGTTTAAGTCCCTGGAGCATGTAGCTCTAAGGGATTTGGATTTCTTGAGGTGGAGCATGTCCATTAATTCTGGGTTGGACATGGCTTTATACGTCAGGCACAGATCGCCTCTGAGTAGGCGGTAGGCAACTGACTAGAGCTGGAGTTTCTTTAGCCAAACTGCATAGGGCATCTATTTGAGTCCTTTGATCCTCTCTTGGTGAAGTACTTTTGGGGTCTTTCCAGTTGCTGCAGGTGTCGGGTAAGGTACATCCCAAATGGGGCATTGTATTCAATTATGGGCCTGATGAGTGATGAGTAGAGGGGCACAATGACCTCTCTTGATCTAGATGTGAAACCTTTCGTGATAAGGTGGGCTATATAGAAGGTCTTTCTAACCACATTGGCAACGTGATTGTCAAAGGAGACATTACTATATACTTGGGTCCCCAAATCCCTAATTACTTCTTCCGTACTTAATCGATTATCACCTATGTGGTAATTTGTGGGCACTTTGTTTTTCCCAAAGGGGATGACTATGCATTTTTTGGCATTTAGCTTTAGGCCATGGCTCTGGCACCAGTTATCCATCTCTGTGAGACCATTTTGAAGGATGCTTGTGTCAGCCAGAGAGTCGATTATGGCACCCAGTTTGCAGTCATCTGCAAACTTGGTCAGCCATAGTCCTCCCGTGTTAGCCTGCACCTCAGAGAAATATATACCAAACAAGAGAGGTCCCAGGACTGAGCCTTGTGGGACACCACTTGTAACTGGTTTAGAGTCTGACATGGCACCTGCAATTCTGACCATGTGGGTTCTATCCCTGAGCCAGTTTGCAACCCATCTTGTGACATAGGGGTTGATATTTAAGCTGGTGAGTTTATTTATGATGCCCGAGTGGGGTATTGTGTCGAAGGCTTTTGCGAGATCCAGGTAGGCTATGTGGACTACCTTCCCTTCATCTATGGTCCTGGTAACTGTTTCAAAGAAATCAACCAGGTTAAAGAGGCAAGATCTGCGCTTAACAAAGCCGAATTGGGTAGGATCCAGTGTCTGGAGGTTCCCAATGTCTTTGTTTATGAGTTCCATGATGATACGCTCCATAGCTTTGCAGACCAGGCTAGTCGGGCTTATAGGGCAATAGTTTCCAGGGTCTGTTTTGGCACTACCTTTGTAGAGCGGGACCACTGTTGCTGTATGCCATTCCTTGGGTACATATCCTGTAGTAAGGCTGAGATTGAACAGTGACTTTATGTGAGGGTTAAGTTCTTCTTGAAGCTCGTGTAAGACGCAGCCCGGGACACCGTCCGGTCCCATTGATGCTGTGTTTTTTGCTTTAGAGAGGGAAGCTCTCACTTGTTCATCTGTGGTGTCAGGGAGGCTACACTCTGTTGGGATAGACATTTGCTCTTTTGGGGGGGGGGGGGATTTGCACTGAACCTTTCTGCCAGGATGTTGGCAATGTCTGTGGGTTCAGTGTATTTTTTTGTCATTTTGCACTAACTCAGAGCATATCTGGGAGTTGCCACCCAGGTTCCTGACATAACTAAAGAAGGCCATATGATTGTCTTTAGTGTCTAGTGCAATTTTTCTTTCGAAGCTAGCCTTTGATGATTTTATGAGAGATCATAGTTTCTTGCTAGTACTGATCAGAGATGCCTTCCCTTTTGGGGATTTTGCTCTATCATGTAGTAGCTTCCTCCTTCTGTTGTATAGCTTATTTATGGCTGGGGTCCACCAGACAGGTCTCCTGCCTTTGGGGAGTGAGTCTTGGTTTTATTTGGGATAGCATGATCCATGCATTCCTGTAGGTGTCCATAGAATGCGTTTGTAAAGGATTCTGCGGTTTGAGCCGTATTTTCCACTGGCATGGTGGCTCTGAAGGATACGACCTCGGTTTTGAGAAGTGTGAAGTTTGGTTTTGAGAAGTTCTTCACCGTGGTTTCCTTGGCTGGGGGTGGGGACGGGATATGGATGTCCAGTGAGATTAATTTATGGTCTGACCTTACCAATGAGGGGTATACCTCTGGTGTGGAACATAGAATCCCCATGTTGGTGATGACCAGGTCCAATATGTTTTCCCCTCTTGTGGGGGTGGTAACCAGTTGTTCCATAGCATTTGAGTTTATAAATCCTAGGAACCGTCGGGCAAGGGTGTTGGGGCTTGAGTAGTTTTCCCAGTCGATGTTTGGGTAGTTGAAGTCACCCAATATAATGGTGTTTGGAGAGACCTTCATATTCTCCAGTGTTCTCAGGAAAGCCAAGTGGGGTTCCTGAATTTGGGAGGGTGGTCTGTAGCAGGCTACAAACTGAAAGGTAGTTTTGCCCACTGTTAGTTGCACATGGATGGTCTCTGATGCTTCGTGCAGTGCTACTAACCTGGAGGTGTGGGTATCTTTGATGTATATGGATACTCCACCTCCTTTTGTGGTTCGGTCTGAGTTTTGTGGCCAAAAAGCATGGTATGAAGTATAACCTGGTAGTGCTGGGGTGCTTTCAGGAGCCTTGAACCAGGTTTCTGTAACTGCACAGATATCGATATTCTCCATACTGAGGAGAGCCTCGAGTGCATGCATCTTGAGGTTTAGACTTCTGGCATTGAGCAGCATTACCCTTAGTTTTTTTTCATTGTGTTGTCTATGGAGGTGGGTTTGTCTTTTGAGCCTTGCCTAAAAAAGGCACTATGGGGGTGGCAAGAGCCTTAGCCAGTATTCAAAAGCCCAGGGGTGACAAATGCAAGCTGTCCCTAGTGAAGCAACGTGGCTTGTCGAGCATGTCATCCCAGGCTGACAGACACTGGATCCCCTTTAAATGACACCAATACTTTAGCCAGTTGTTGAAATTGATCATTTTGTCTTTATATTGTGGCATCATGTTTGCTGAGGGCAAGATGCTACTCAAGGTCAGGGTCATACCGGCCTGGGCTACATGATTAGAGAGCTCCTCTATGTCTCTTTTCATGTAGTCCAGGGAGGTACGTCTCAGGTCATTCACACCAGCATGTACAATGATGGAGTCATACTTGTACTTGCTTTGGAGTGACCTGAGTGCATGCGTTATGTGGCAGATCCTGGCACCCAACAGGCAGCTTACAGTGACCTTCTCCTTGTTCAGTCTGGTGAGTGGGACGTCAGTGTGTCTGACAATAGAGTCACCTATTACAAGTGTATTGTAAGTGATATTGTCCCACCAGGGGCTCCAATATCCTAGACCTGGTCATTACCAACATGGGAGATAGATGCTCCACACCAGTGGTCACCCCCTCATTGGTCAGGTCTGACCATAAGCAAATCACCCTTAACATTCATATCCCACCCCTACCTCCCAGTAAGGAAACCTCCGTAAAAACTTCTCCAAAGCCATCTTCATGCTACTCAATTCAGAATTGACAAACTTCATGGCACCCATGTAGACGGGGTCTGAAAGTTCGACTGCTGAATCCTGCACTAAGGCACTGAATGAGCACATCCACTCATGCATGAATTGTGCCATCCCAAATAGAACCAATATGCTGTCCTCCAAAAAAAGGAAACCAATCTGGTGGTCCCCTGCCATAAACAAACTATACAACAGAAGGAAGAAACTGTTGCAGAAAAGAGGAAAATCCCAGGATGCAAAAAACTCCCTTACCAGCCTCAGTAAGAAGCTGAGATCCCTCATAAAATCCTCAAAAGCTAGTTACAAAAATAAAATTGCCAAAGATTCAAAAGACAACCATAAGGCATTCTATAGTTATGTCAAGAATCTAAATGGCAATGCTCAGATCTGCTCTGAGCTACAACAGAATGGCATTAAATATACTGATTCCAAGGATATTGCCAATATCCTGGCAGATTGATTTAGTGCTAACTTCACCCCCCTCTCACCCCCTAAAGAGCCCATCTCAATACCAAAAGATTGCCAAATTCCATTATTCACGGCCACACAGGTAGAAACCGCACTCTCCAAAGCTAAGAATACAGCATCCATGGGACCAGATGACATCCTGGGCTGTGTACTACATGAACTACAAAATGAACTGGCACCTCACCTAAGTATCATGTTTAATCATCGCCTCACCTCAGGCTTCGTGCCCACTGAGTTGCGCACAGCTACAGTTATCCCACTCTACAAGGGGTGATTCACCCTGGATCCCAGGAACTACTGTCCATCAGTCTGATGAGCCTGATCTGCAAGGGCATAGAATGCATTATCATGGAACTTATAAACAAAGACATTGGCAACCTTCAAACACTGCACCACACCCACTTTGGGTTCATGAAGGGACGATCTTGTCTCCTGAACCTGACTGACTTCTTTGAATCAGTCTCCAGAGCTCTGGCCGAGTGTAAGGAGGTCCACAGCATATCTGGATCTTGCCAAGGCCTTCAACACCATTCCCCACTCTGGAATCATAGATAAACTTACTAAGCTGGGCATAAATCCCTACATCACTCGATGGGTTGCCAACTGGCTTACTGACAGTACCCAGACTGTAAAAGTAGCCGACTCCAAATCCAGCTATAGACAAGTGACAAGTGGAGTACCTCAGGGTTCAGTCCTGGGACCGCTTTTGTTTGGCATCTACTTCTCTGAAGTACAGGCCAACACTAAGGGACTCTGGCTAACAAAGTTCGCAGATGACTGCAAACTGGGAGCCATTATTGAATCCCCAAATAATGTGGATATTCTACAAAAGGGCCTTACAGAAACAGATGCTTGGTGCCAGAGCCATGGGCTCAAGCTT
Organism: Protopterus annectens; assembly: GCF_019279795.1. Lineage (NCBI taxonomy): Eukaryota > Metazoa > Chordata > Ceratodontiformes > Protopteridae > Protopterus > Protopterus annectens. The sequence continues at coordinate 1,216,687,722 of NC_056744.1, forward strand.
AATGCCAAAAAATGTATAGTTATCTCCTTTGGGGAAAAACATGTACCCATGAATTACAACATAGGTGGCAGTACACTAAACATCAAAAGTGTGATGAGAGACTTAGGGACATAGGTGGACAGTGGTCTCACCTTCGATAACCACATCACCACAACAGTCAAGAAATCCTTCTATGTGGCACACCTCATCACTAAGAGCTTTTCATCCAGAAAAAAGTAGGTCATTGTCCCACTGCACTCATCCCTCATTAGACCCATTATAGAGTATAACGTCCCATTTGGTATGTACCTCACAAGACATCTGCAACAGCTGGAAAGGCCACAGAAATACCTCACTAAAAGAATTACAGGCCTAAAGCAGATGCCATATGCTGACCCTCTAAAAAAACTCCAGTTATAGTCTGTGGCATATCATCTACTCAGAGGTGATCTCTGCTTAACATACAAGGCCATGTCAAACCCTGAGCTGTTGAACATGCTCCAATTAAAGAAATCCCAGTCCCTCAGAGCCACACGTCCAGGGATCTAAACCTTGTCATCACAATGAACAAAACTTGCTTGAGGGATAGGCTCCTAACCTACAGACTCCCCATACCCTGGAATAGACTGCCCATACATGTCAAGCAGAGCACCTCCTTGGTCCTCTTCAAAACGAACATTGACGATTGGATGGGAGATAGGAAATTCACCCCGGGGATCATGCGAGTTGTCCTGCTAGACAGGTGTTCAGGGAAGTTAATATTGTGGGAAGTAATATCCAGGGAATTGTTATGGCTAGACTTGTATAGGCCCTAGGGCCAATAGACTAGTACCAACCTATGAACCTATGAATGTATGAACTTATAAATGTTAGAAGTGAAACCTTTTCCATCTTTCACAATAGTTAACATCTAAATTAACAAAACCAAATGTGTGGGTATATGTGAATATTAGAATACCTGTGACTGGGTTAATATAACTAATAAAGGTTAACACTTTATCCACCTTGTCCTTCCAAAATTTTATATCATCAGAAAACCTGGCATAAAAGGGCAAACTTGTAAAAATGTTTGAAGACAGAAAATCCTCAGACTCCCATCTCCATATAATAATGTTGGTGTAAATAGGGATGCAAAATACTTCCATTGTCACACCCTTAAGTTGTTGATAATATTCTCCCTTGAAAACAATGAAGTTATTCTTTAAGACTGTTTCCATAAACATCAACAAGAGTTCCACCTCTACAGTGTCCAAAAATTCAAATGACATTACAGCTTTCTAAATGTATTTAATCTTTCATCATTGGAAATGCTGGAAAAGAGATCCAAAACATCAACAGTGAGAACATTCAGGTTCACGTCCCTAAATGTAATGCTAACCACAGACAAAAAGCCCATGAATTCCTCAAAATATGGGGGAACATGCAATTAAAGGGCTTCAAGAGCCAGGCTATATAAACCACAAGGGGATACATTTCAGAACCCTATGCTGACACAATGGGTGTTGGGGGGACTGGTGAGGTCCTTATGGACCTTAAGAATTCCAAATATAGTAGGAACCAAAGGGTCACGCACAGATAAAAATGTATGAACTTCAAAATCAATCATGCCCTGCATAAGACAATCATATAGTAAAAAGTCTATGTTTCTATAAGGTCAACCTCAGCTTTGGAACCGTATGCACACTTGCACTCATCATGCAGCAGCTCAAACATTTTGCTGAATAGTCTATGGAATCCATAACAACAGTGCCTCCTTCCTTATCTGGCTTCATAATACAAATGGAAGTACTATTGGAAAGCACCTTGACCAACTCCCTCTAATTTTTTTTTAATTTATTTTACATTTGTTGATCGAGCTAGTCTAACTGGATATATGTCCACTTTCAGTACAGGCCCAGGGAGATAAGCTTCAAGGAAGTAAAAATATAATCACATTATACAAAGATTAATTTGTATGTTAAACATTGCAAGAAAAAAAAACAGGGAATAATCACAGTGGTCGTTTGTTCATAGCATAGTGCTAAATATACAAATACACTTAATACAATACAAATGTAGTTGCAATACAACATATAAAAGGATAGCAGCTGAGTTAGATAATATATTAGTAAACAGGTTGACATAAAGAAGGAAAACAAAAAGTAGGAGCTGTAATAATCAATATAAGAGTTAAAAACTAGTCTGCTTAAAGAAATTAAGAGGATGCAAGTAAAAAAAATCTAGAAAGGTCTAGGTCAGTTGTTAAGAAAAGGAACAAGAATATTGAGAAGAAGAGAGCAGGTAGATCCAAGTAAGAAAGGTGGTAGATCAGTCAGGTTTGGTACAGGGGCACAACCAGTGTGTTCTGAGAAAAAGTTTCAGTTTGTTTTTAAAGCGTGATATAAAGGAAACTGAGGAAAGTTCGCTAGGAAGAAGGTTCCAGGATTTTCCAACAGCATTAGAGAAAAGAGAGTCTCCAGCCCTGTTGTTTGACTTAAAAATATTTACCAGAAGTCTATGTGATGAACGTAAGGTGTTTAGATTGTTGTAGGGGATAATGAGGGTAGATAGTATAGGGGTATTGGAAGGCTGGTAAAGGGTTTTGTGGGCAATGGTAAGTTGGTGGAATTTAAGCTGAATTTGTAATTCAAGCCATCCTAGTTGCTTTAGGTTAATACAGTGGTGGGTTCTGAAAGGTTTACCTGTAGCAAACCTGGCTATGCTATTGTAGGCATTTTCCATTTTATTAAGGTTGCTTTTAGAGAGATTAGTGTATATGGGTGAGGCATAGAGGAGAGCAGAAATTAGGTGAGTGTGAGCAATAGTTATTCTTGCTGCAGGAGAGAGAAAGGGTTTGATCCTGTAGAGAGAGAGAGCCCAGTTTTCTATTAACAGATTTTAAGGTATTATTAATATGGGTGTCAAAGTTAAGGTTGTTATCTATGGTGATACCAAGTAGTTTGGTAGTTGGGTCTGGGGATACAGGAAAACTGTTATTGGATGTTACTGTGAAGTCTATTAGGGGGGACTTACAAGTAGGAGTGAAAAGGAGGAGTTTAGTTTTTTGGGGGTTTAGAAGGAGACAGCATCGAGTAAACCATAGTTCAACTGTGTTAAAGACCTTTTGGGTAAGGGAGTGAAGTTCAGATATTGATATGGCTGAGCATATAAGTGTCGAATCATCTGCATATTGTATGCATGTAGCTTGGGGGATTGCTAGGTGAAGGTCGTTGATAAATATAGAAAATAGGAGAGGTCCTGTTATAGACCCTTGGGGACCCCTATGTTGATGGGTAGATGGGTAGATAGATTATTATGCCATAGCACGGCCTGTTGTCTGTTATCCAGATAGGATTGGAACCATTTTATAGCTAATGCATCTAGTGACAGAGATTTGAGGATTTTTATAAGTAACTGGTGATTTACCATATCGAACGCCTTAGACCGATCTATAAACAGTGCAGAGGAAAACATATTAAGGTTTCATTTTTGTTGATACAGAGAGTGAAGGAAAGAAGGGCAGTAGTAGTGCTGTGTGAAGTTCTGAAACCATGTTGAGAGTTGGAAAGTAAGTTATTATGGATTAGGTGGTCTAGCAATTGTTCATGGATGCATTTTTCCATGATCTTTGCTAGGGGAGACAGTAGGGCAATGGTACGGTAATTGGAGAGTTCAGTGGAGTTACCTCCCTTATGAAGAGGGATAATATGGGAGACCTTCCATATGCTAGGGATGTGTCCTTCAATGATTGTTCTATTGATAAGAATGGAAATGGGGTAGGCAATAGATTTGGCTGCCTTTTGTAGGTATTCAGCGGGTATCTGGTCAGCTGAAGGAGTGCATGGTTTAAGTTTTGGATGAGGGCAAGAATATATGTAGTTGGGACTGGTTTGAAGAGAAATGGAGGGGGTGGGTTAGTGATATAGTTAAAATAGGTAAGTCCTGAGTGGATAGCTGACTGGCAAGGTTTTGAATGGCCTCAGTGAAATAGGTATTAATGGTATTAGCAGTCTGTTTAGGATTCTCTTGGTCTGTGCCTTGTGGTTTGGTGTGATGGATTGACCTGGGTGTAATAATTGATTAATACTTGCCCAGAACTTTTGTGGTTGATTATGGTGGGTCTGCTGGAATTGTAGGTAGTAGTTTCTTTTGTCGGACAGTACTGCTTTTTTAGTTTTGTTTCTTAGTTTCCTGAAGTGTTGTTGATCTATCGGGTTTTTAATTGATCGTTATTTGTTCCAGTATTTACTTCTGAGTTTGATTTTTTGCCTGGTTTCTTTTGAAAGCCATGGGGCAAATTTAGTTCTCATTCTTATAGAGTGCATTGGGGCATGGTTGTCTAGAATGACTAAAGAAGTTAGAGTTAAAGTAATTGACAGCTTCCTCCAGTGGGAGGTATTTTAAGGGAGACCAGTTGCATGCTCTTAGTTCCCTTTGGAAGAGATTGGGGTTGAAGTTTTTCTTGGTTCTAATTGTTCTAGATATGGTTGGGTTAGGTAGAGTGGTTATATGCCTGATGATGTAGGTTAGTGAGTGGTCACTTACATCATCAGGGAGGGTAGCAGATTCATATGTCTGGAGATGACTATGAGAATACAATCTAAGGCACTTTCTTTCTTATTAGGCTTGTTTATCCTGGTAGGGGAGGTAATGGTTTGTGAAAAACCAAATAGGTTTATATGGCTTGTAGGGTGACAACTGCTCAAACACTTCCAATCAATGTTAAAATCACCTAGGATTATGGTTTCTTGAGGCAAATTTTGAGATAGCCAACAGAGGATATTCTCTATTGTGGCAATGTGATTACCAGGAGGAAGATAGGTACAGATAATATAAATGGATTTGAATTTGTTAAGTTGAAGCTTGGTAATAAGAATTTCCGCATTGGAGACTTGAGGTGCTATATAGTCGAAGGTAGTAATCTGTAGGCCGGATTTAAAAAGGATAGCTACATCGCCACCCTTATTGGTTGTACGGTCAAGTCACAAAATATTATAACTGGGTGGGATGACTTCATCATCTTTAGATGAAGGTTTTAACCAAGTTTCTGTTAAACAAAGAATGTCAAAGGAGTAGACTTCTAGGAGAGAATGGAGTTGGGCAACTTTGTTATTAAGGCTACGTATGTTGAGATGAGCTAATAACAGTGAGTTACGTGGTTTAGTAAAGGAATGGATAGGATGAGTGTTGGGGTTGTGGAGTTGAGTGGTAGTAGCAGTTATAGGGCCTAGGTTTGGATGAATGTCACCATCTTTCAAAAAGAGGCGTAGTGTTTGAAGTCTAAGATTTGGGAACTTATATAGAGCTAGAGACTTTCTGGGCTTGGGAGAGTCATATCTAATGTGGGTAATTCTATGGAATTTTGCTGGTAGATAGCTAGGTGTGGATGTTATGTTAACATGGTTAGTGAGAATAGGTAGAGAAGGAGAGGTAGATAGTGTGTTGGGGTGGAGAATGTGTGGATATATTGGGTGTTCATAGGAGGTTAGCAGGTAAGCTAAAGTTAGGGGTGGTAGAAGTGTAAGTATGAGTAACCTCTGTAAGAGGGTTGAGGAGGGTAGCATATGCATCTGGCAGGGTAAGTTGTTAGGTTCTAGTTATAGGTTTGGAGGTATGCTAAGTGTGGCATGAAATAGGTGTAGGGTGTGGTAGGAGAAATTGGAAGTGGTAATTGAAAGTAGAGAAAATGGTGTTAATTAACAATGGGAGGGGCCATGATTAGTGTAAGAGGGAAAGGGTGTGGTTAGATGGTATAAGAATAGGACCCCTGGGGTGGGTGGGAATTGGGGGTAGGGTAGGGGAGCGGAGTGAGCCCGCAGAGTGAATGGAGCAGGTAGAGACAAGTGAAGGAGAATCTAGAGAATAAGCTATCAGCAATGCTGATAGCTGAAGGTAAGTAGGTGAGTCAGGAGTGGAAAAGATCAGAGGTATATCAGGTGGCTATGAGATTAAAAAAGAACAGGTGAGAGTATACAGTTGAAGTAAAGGGTGAGTTAGAAAATAGGAGCAGGTCTAAGACCTAAGGGTCCTCCTACAGGAGGATAAAGCAGAAGATAAGGGTTGGGATGAGGGTGCCACCTAGTGGGCAGATCTAGTATTGCAGGTAAGTATGTAGGGAGCTAGCTGGTTTAGAACCAGGAGCGGAGTGATAGCAAGTAAAAGGGGGGTTAATATGAAGTAGAGGAGGTAAGTTGGATACAGGGTAGATAGGAGTGGGGAGTAAAAGCTGCTGGCTGTTCAGGCTCGTAGCTTACTTTATAACCCCTGAAGCAAGTAGTAGACAGTAGTCAGTTTTACAATCCGGACTTAGTCAACCACATACTTTCTTGCTTCCTTGAGAGAGGGTGCAGGGCAAAAAAAGCCTGTTTAGATGAGACTGCAGAATTGGATAGGGTCCTTTGTCATCAAGTAGGTAGGCTCTTAGAGACTATATCAGGAACAGCACAGTGGAAAGCAGGGTACTTTGGGGAGAAAGAGAAGATAAATGTAGAGGAGAGAAAAGGGTTAGCACATATCAAGCAGTAATGGCAATTAACAAATAATTAGCTTGCATAAAGACACAATTAATAAAATAGCTTCTATACATGCCCTTATTTCTGAGAGAGGCTATAGAAATCAATTGTAAGGCAGTAGTACTGTAACAGTTATAAAGTAGCAAAGGCACTGTTAATAGGCTGAGTAGGACAGCTAACCATATGTTGACTCTAAGTTATAGTACATACATAGAATGCAGTAGAGTAGATGGAGTGTAATGTAGCAAAACAATGCAAAGTTTAAAACAGGAGTCTAGACTATAATCTCAGGATTGAGTTAGGGCAGACAAGAAGGCAGGGTCAGAACCCACCATAAAACAATGGACCAGAAGGTAAAAATAACATACTTATTCTAACATACAGTACACGTACAACCATGGACCAGAAGATAAACAATACCTTCTTCTTACCTACAGTACACCCTTCCCACCAATAACACAATGATTAAGGCTTTGTATTTAATCAAAAAAGAATACACTCACGAGGTCTATATGCTATGCCTAAGGGCAAAGAGATACCATAATGTTATTCAGGATAGCACTCACTAGATACTACTGTTTACCTCAGCATTGTCATTTTTCTGGTCAAAAGACCTACCAGTTAAAGTAGGGAGCAGAGTATATTGCCTATGTAGTTAATTGGCAAGAGCTGCTCTGGAAGGTTTTAACAAAGATTACTTAACCCTTTAAATTGCAATCTTATTAAATAAAACCTAAAGATATTAGCAAGAGCTACTCTGGAAGGCGTTAACACTGATTATTTATCCCTATAAATTGCTGAGTTATTAAGTAAATCCTAAAGCCGATTTGTACATCCGTTCACTAAGGCAGTCTAAGGCCAGTCTATAAATGCTTTAAACTAGTATCATTATAGCATAAAGAGCCAAGTAATTAGCTTAGTTTGAAAGCCGAGAAGTTAAAAAACACTTGGTTCATTAATTCTCAAATAGTGGACAGCTAGAGGGGAAATAATACCTTTATCTCATGGCTGTCCAAATTGGAAAACACACTCCTTTTCTTGTAGCTAAAAATAGTGAATTTCCCTCTCACAAACTCTTTCAACAGTTTAGATTAAATAAATCAAAAGTGGGTTACAAGTGCCCTTTTTTCTGAACCTACTCCCTAAATGTTTGCCCATTACACCCTGATCATTATTCTGGTGAAGGCAAGTCAAATTCAGCTTCCCAATCTTTTTCTTCTTCTTTTGGCTTTTTCCTGGTTAGGGGTCACTACAGCGGATCACCTGTCCGCTCATGATTGGCAGTGGAGTTTTACGGTGTCGAGTTGCTAGCCCGGTGCCCAACTTTCCACAAAAGGTACACACATGCACACATTCATGCCTAAGGCCAATTTAGAGTGTCCAATCCACCTACAGCATGTCTTTGGGATGTGGGAGGAAACTGGAGCACCCGGAGAGACCCACACGACCACAGGGAGGACATGCAGACTCTGCACAGAAGGCATCCCAGCCAAAAATCAAACCGGAGAACCTCTTGATGTGAGGCAGCAATGCTAACCGTTTCACCACTGTAGCCACCCTAATTCAGCCCTTATTCAGCTTCCTAATAAAAACTTTTAATTCCATCAGGGAATCAGTCCCATCTCCTGCAGTGTCTGGTAGAAAGGTAAAACCTTTTTCAAAAAGTTTGACGTGAACATCCAAAATATTTAACTTGTTGTAGTTGAAAATCTTGTAATCCCCTAGTTTGTATATATACCCTCCTATAACATAACCTTGGTCTTAGATGGGAAAGGATTGATTTCCTTTCCCTGCTGTTGCCTCTTATTCCTCCTTGTTTCCTTCTTCCTCCTCTTCTTACTCCTTCCCTGGAGGTTACCCCATGGACTGATAGTAATAATTCTGCAAAAATCTTTCCATGGGAGTATGTTTGCAAGATGGCCTCTCAGATCGCCTCGGTGAGGGAGGGAGAATCTAAAGAGTCTGGAGAAACAACATCAGAATTGTTATCAACATAGCAAGCCCCTCTTTGGGTCATCAATTGTACACCTACCTGTGACCCAGAACTAAACTTCCCTTTGCCTTCAGCCTGCTCAATATTAAATTAAGAAAGACGGCACTACTGTTAGATTTATTTTTAACAATATGGTAGAACAGATTATTCTTTTATTAGTCATTACCATCATGCTCCAATTTTGTTGCTTCTTTTTCATATCCCCACACAATCTACCTTGTTAAAAATATTGCTATATCTACTTTTATAAGAATAAAATAATAGATCCTTTTTATGTTAACATTCAAAATTTCTAATTCATCTTTCAGCAAATTCATTTGCCTAGCATTATCCAGTAGTGTCATTAACTCACAACCATGCCTGCCCAATATAGATGTCAGTTCAGTATATAATTCAGAATCACTAGAAATGCCATCAGGAAACTTCCACAAACTAAGTCCATTGGGTACCCACTTATGGAAAATTGAGAAAGCGAGTGATGGTTGTGCAACGTTCAGTACCAAAAGATGTGGAAATTGCAAGCAGTGTCAATATATTTTGGAGGGAGATATAGTACCCATTAAATATTTGGGGTATGGCTCCTATCAATTGAGAAGTATGGACAATTGCAGATCCCCTTGGGGGTTTAAGTGCCTTTATGTCAGAGTTGTATGTCTTTCAATGCTGGAAAGACAGAAAGTCCTTTGAGAAGAAGGATGTACGATCAATGTTATGATGTTACCAAACAAAATGTAAATAATGCCCTGTTTAGACATTCAATGTTTTGTGGTGGGGAAAATGGGTTGTTTTCAAATTTACAGTGTTAGAGAAGGTAGATAAGAACTCAAGAGGGTGACTATGGCAGTGCACCTTGTTGTTATGACAACTCAGACTGATTGCTACTGCTCCTCCAGGGTTGAATGACCATGTTTCTTTAGTGTTTTAAGGATGTGGGCTATGAAATTATAAATACACATTTTTTGTGTTTTATAATGTAGTAATCTCTCAGATTATTTATGTGGTGATTGTTGAGGTTTTCAGTAAAATGTTCAAATGAAGTATTTTACAACAATATTTTTATATTATACTATTTATGTGGGAAATTAACTTGACAGTTTCAGTGAGGATTTCTATTCAATGCATATTGGTATTGGTTGTTTAGGCTGTGACTTCATTATTTTTTTTATATTTAAAAAGATTTATATTGGACTTATTTTAGTTCTGATGAAGTTCTTGTTGTGAACAAAGTGCTAAACTGAAGCATATGTTTTTTTCACTATGTTCTGGAGTTCCGGTGGTTTCTTTCAACACCTATGATATTTGTGACTGCTATTGACATAGTTTTTTCAGCTGACCCACTGCTGTGTATTATAGCTCTGTTGGCTCTGTTATAGGTAAAACATTTTTTTCTAGCATATTATATTCTTGTTCCTTCCCTTGAATTCTTCAGATGTGTCTGTGGAAGCTGTTATTATTGTCATCCATCTTAATGGCAAGCAAGTTTACCTTGAATGAAGATTTGCTTCTTTTGATTACTATTGAGTTCTTTTAATCTTCTAAATATATCTTAACTTTGTTTGGAAAATAAATATACTTTTTATATAGTTATTATGAAAATAACAGAGTATATTTTTATATAGTTAGGGTCAATATGATGGAAAACAAAGGAAAATTGGATATTTTTATAATGACAGATTATGGTATTTGTATTTCATATGAGCAAGGATCAATTAAGTTTTAAGTTAAAAGCTGGGTTCAGGTTTGTCAGTAATTTCTCTCTAATATATTTGACAAGCAGGCGGGGTATTTTGTTTAGATTTATACACTTGTGCAAGGCATTGGATAGATTCTTAAAGGTACATACACACACATTGATCCCTCTTAAAAAGATTGCCCTTTGAAAAAATATCATAGTTAGACATGCATTACTATAGACATTAGAAACAAAACACAATGCTCATGTCCAAGTTGCTTCATATCTGCTGCTGGGTTTAGAGATGTGACCATATCTCATAACATAACAGTTTGGACCAAATTTAGCAACAAGGATGGTCTGTGGTGCACAACTTGTATCAGGACAGTCTGGATTTGTCACAGGAATAGGCATGCCCTCCGAAACTCCTTCTGGAATTGGAACACCAGACAACTCACTCTGAGATAAAGAGTCTTTCTCACAAGCTATGTGCTGTGGTATATGCTTGGACACCAGTCTCAAATGTTTCCAATTCCACCTAAATTATGTTATATATATATGGACGAATTTGAAAAAGAATTCATGTTTCAGAGTAATTTTTTTGTGAACAATGTTGTCTTTTATAGATGTTACATTGATGATCTTATTTTTATTTGTAAGGGTGAAATATCTTTGTTTGAACAGTTTATGATACATTTGAATGAAAACACACATGGGTTAAAATTCATTGCACAAAGTTCATTACATAATATTTCATTTTTGGATGTGGAATTCTATGTAGGGAAGGATAATTTGATACAACATAAACCATTTAGGAAATCTACAACGGTGAACATTTTTTTACATGCCAGCAGCATGCATCCACCCCATTTGATTAGGGCATTACCAGAAGGGGAATTTAAAAGAATTTTAAGGAATACTTCTGATCCTGAGTTATGGGAAGGAGTCTGTGATGAAATTCTCACTAGACTCATATCAAGAGGGTATGATAGTATGGTACATGCCAGCAGCATGCATCCACCCCATTTGATTAGGGCATTACCAGAAGGGGGGAAGGAGTCTGTGATGAAATTCTCACTAGACTCATATCAAGAGGGTATGATAGTATGGTACTCTCAGCTATTAGGAATAGGTTGTGTAGAACTAAAGTTTTTGGAATGGGTAGATATTATGAGAAAGGTCCCCATTCATTGGTTGCATTGACACAAGATAAGATATTTTTTTGTTTCTAGATTTTCTAATTTTTCAATTGTGGTGGAAAAAATTCTGAAAGAATTTTGGCATGTTGTTTGTGATTACCTAAATGTAGGTCATTTGTTTCCTAGACATATAACATTTTCTTACAGTAGATATCACAATTTAAAAGAATTGTTGAACAAAAAATTGGAATATTCTACTGATGCGAATGTTGACATGCATTGTTGTGGGCGCTGTTTGGTATGTGAGAGGGTAAAAAACATGCATGGAATGAAAATAAATGGCAAAAAATATTTGGCATTTGAGAAATTTGACTGTCTGTCATCTGGGGTGGTACATACTTTAGGATGTGATTGTAACATGCCTTTATGGTATATCAGACAGACTACCGGGAGGGTTAAAGTGCGTATTTTGGAGCACTTAGGGGACATCAGGAGGGGAAATATGGTAAGTCCAGTAGCTTCTCATTTTATCAATGTACATAATGGGAACATTGATGGTTTTTCATTTAGTGTATTGGGTAGGCCCCATTTATGTGTAGGGAATTTTAAGACTGCATTAAGCAGGTTAGAACACAGAATGATTTTAGGATACCATACACTGTATCCCAGAGGAATGAATTTAGAGAGTGGACTTGTAGTATAAAATAGAGTAATTTTGGAATAGTTTATGTTATATTTATGAAATTTGAATATTTTAATGCATTTATATGTATTTAAATGCTTTATATATTTAATTGTTGCAATGCATATTTGGTAAATAATGAGTTGGCTTTTTTCAGATAAAATGTTAAATAATTTGTATAAAATGTTAAATTATTTATGAAATTACAATTAGATGAATTTATTAGTATTTATAGGTATTTAGTTTAGCAGTACATGATAGTAGGCATGTAGTGTTTATATAATATTGTTAGGCAATGGTGTTTGAATGAAATATGTTTAAAGTGCATTTGAAGCGTTAATTGAATAATGATGAATGTAATAATTATTTAATGAATTAATTGATGAGAATATAAAAAGAAGATGTGTGTATATGGTTAGTGTTCCACTGAAGGCGAATTGCCGAGGTACCAGAACGCAAGTTTTCGTACGGATTAAAGGAATCTTCTTTTTCACTTCACCTTTTTGCCTCTTTCTTTGGTGTTTTTTTTGACAATTCCACCTAAAGTCTGTTCCTTGTGATTCCACAATGTATGATCTCTGCTCTCGTCAAATATTCTTCACAACACCAGTCCAATCATAAACGTTTATGTTTGCATCCTTAGCACTTCTCCTTTTCATAACGGACTGAGTGGTTTGCTAGTTTTATCGTAGTAAGACTCCTGGGTTAGGCGTTTCTTCAACAGATTGGTTTTCACTGACCTGTTGTTCTTGACACATGGAACCAACAATTGACTACTGATTGGTAATATGGTTCTGGTTTGTCTTGACAGAAGTCTCCGAGTTGGTGAACCAAGATGTTTATCATGAGGAACATTTTTGAAATTCAAGAGATTCAGGAAAACATCACTATTATCTACTGACTGCGGGTATTCAGGACTACTTGTGACATGAGTAAATCCCATTCTTCAGCAAATCTTTTGAACTGTTGGCTTGTGAACTGCACGTGCCATTGTCAGATATAACTTTGTGTGGACTACCATGTATTGCAAAATGATGCTTCATCTTAGTGATGACTACTGGATGCTAGGTTAGGAAGTAAGTCAATCTCAAACCAATTGGAGTAATAGTGTACTAACACCAAATAATGTTGACCATTCCACTCAAAGATGTTGGTGGCTACTGTCGACCAAGGTAGGTCCAGAATCTGGTTTAGCTGATGTGGTTCCTTCTGTTGATGTAGCTTAATACTATTACACATTGAACAAGAAGAAAGTGCTCTCTCAATATCTTGTGACACAGAATGCCAAAATACTAGTCCTCTCACCCTTCTTTTAGGAGAATCGATTCTTGGGTAGCCATGATGCAAGATAGTAATGTATTCTTGTTGCAAGATCTTTGGAACAATTACTATCAGACCTTTCATAATGATACCTTTGTCAGACAAAATCTCATCTCTGTATGGAAAATAAGGTTGCACTTCTTGAGGTAAACTAGATTGCTTTGACAGCCATCCTTGATTAATAAAGTGGTTGAGCCTCTGTAAAGGATCTGTAATGTGCTAGAAAGTTCTGGGGATTACTAGTGAGTGCTGCATGGACTACAGTTGCTGCCATGTGCCATTATGATGCACTTTGTAAAGATAAAAACAAAAGTTGGATGTCCCCCCTCAGATCGCATACAGCCTCAAAGAGTTTGGTCTGGAACCTGGCTGTCAAAGCTGCAGTTCTATGTTTCTTTTTCTATTAAGGTTTATGAGTTTAAGCTGATTTAGAAACTCTCTGTTCTAAATAAATTATGGGTATACTCTTTCTCTTGGAAAACAACACTGTTAGGGGCATAATACACATTTTATTTCATTAAGGCTTTGATTAAGATAATATCCTGTTCAATGTATGGTGCAGTCAGTTGAAAAGGCAACAGAAACATATTCTGATTAAGTTTGGGATTTACACATAAAATACATTAAATGCATAAGATTGCTATAACTTAATCAACTGATGCCTGGTTCCCCACAAATTAAAACTGCTCCCTAGAAAGAAAGAAAGAAAAAAATATATAATGAATTATTTCTTCCCTAATACAAATAAATAAGTAATATGCAAGTAAGTAAAGAAAGAAAGAAAGAAACCAGTAATGGCAGGAAAGTGCATAATAGTTTATATGTTTATTAGGTAATATAGAAATAATGACATTTTTTATACAGTAACATTAGCGGTTCAGCACAGATTTCTAGCAAATAATGGGTCAGAATTTTATAGCTGTAAGAGTAGAAAATAGCCTTTATGCAGCAATTTATTTTTTGATATAAAGAAGTAGTGAAGTCATTTTTGCAAGTCTTTGAAACTGGTTCTTCATAAACTTGTTACAAGAGCTAATGATAGTACTGCCTTATAGATTTAAAAACGGGATTATAAGTAACAAATTCCCTTTGATTTCCTTACAGAATATACTGCTCATGATAACACAGGCAGAAAGTTGGCTGTCATAGTGTATGTCATACATACTGAATTTCATCTAAAAATAATGATATTGCTGGTAGACAGCAGTGCATTGAAACCTCTGTAGTGAACACTCTTCTGTTTTCAGTACAAACTGTAAAGCAATGTCTTAATGCACACATGGTACATCACAAAAAATTGTATCTGACGTGAAAGAAGCATAGTCTGATTCCAACACTGTTACATTTAAGAGCAAAGAGGATGGTGCTGGCATTATGCATATTCAGTATTATCATTATGTAATTAATTTCAGAACAGTTAATTCTTTCAACCATTCACCTGTCTTAACCAGAAACATAACATGTAGCAGCTGAGGATATGCTTAGAAACTACAAAACATGTATTTTAACAGCACTCTATCTTATATGAGCAGGTGTTTAGTGTATTTAAAAGCTACACATTAGTAGGAAAATCTCACAAAACAACTATAGATGTGATTTTCTTCTTTATTACAGTAGTTCCATGAAAGCATTATTGGCCTATTCATTTATGTTTTTGGTGAAAAAAATATAGATATTAAAAGAGTTTTGTCATGTTTAAGCAAACAAGTTTGATAAAAGAAGTTCACAGTTTAGCACAATAATGGAAAGATGCAGTCTTAAGAACACTGCAAGCAATGAACACTAAAACAAATGAAGTAAAAGAACAAATAACTGCTATTCGTAACACCATTAAAAGTGCAGAATGGATTGAATTCTCTGATAAAATAAGTTGGCAGTCTTATTGTTGGACTGCATTAGTGAAAAATTATCTTTCAAGTTAAATTATCCAGAAAACCATAAAATGAATTAAAGCTGACAAAGTATGATGTTGAATTAAGGTTGAGCAGAAAGTATATTAGAAAACTTGAAATAGAAAAGGTTTGGGATTTTATGACCTTAACTCTAAATATTATACAAAAATCGGTTACAGTCTAATTAAAACATATGCTTAAGTACTGAAGGCATGCACTCATATCTGGCATATAACTAGTCTTCCAGGCATACTGGTGTGAAATGTAGACAAAATACTTCATACTCATTGTCTGCTGGAAAAAAGGGGAGGTTATTTTTAGAAAGCATGATTTATGATAGCTCATGTGATGGCTCCTAAAACTGGTCAATAAAAATAATCTAAACCAAGAAGAACTGCATTATGGATCGAAAATATAAAAATTACTTTTGCTTCCCTTGCCTTGTTAAGTTTCAGATTAGTTTTCAACCTTGCTGTTTTAGTATGTGAATGGACAAAATCAGTTTAATTATCGTTGACCAAGTGCAAAAAAAATGTTACAACCATGAGCAAAAGCAATCTGGCTACAAGCTAATACCACAATGAAGCATAAAATCATATTAACATATGGCATTTATTTCCTTTTCCTTAGTCAGCACTGCAGAAGGGTCATATTTTATAAAATATAGAATTGTATTTTCTTAGATGGATTTTTAATAAAACTAATAATAAGAGAAATAAAAACTTATCAGCAGTAATGTTACTCTTAATGTGGTTTCTTTAAAACTTAATAAAAGTTAGCATATAGTTATAAAACATAAAGTCAGAAATTATTTAAGCTAGATGGTCTGATATTGTGAGCAATATAGTGTGAGAGTTCATTGGAATACTAAATCTTAAACATACATTTAAGATATAAGGAAGAACAGAGGAGTTCTGATTATAATCAAACATGAAATAAATATCCCAGACACATAAGAATACAAATTAGTCAAATACAGAATAACACTTACAAAAAACAAACTGCACCCAATATTAATAGAATCTGGTACTACAGTGCAGAGAGTGTTAGAGCTCTGAAATGCTAATATGTTTTGTTAGAGTGTTCTGAATTTGATCTCTTCATTCTTAGCATGCAAACTTTGGGCCTCTGAGCAAGTTAATGACTTAGGGCACCCATAGAGGTCATCTGGTTAAGAAATAATGAAGTCACAAGTTAAGAAAAATGTAATTTATAATGTTGTTAAGGAAGAGATAAAATAAACAGGTTCAATCCCCAGTTGTCTACTCTGTGGCTTTGCAGAAGTATGTTTTTGCTGTTTGCCATTCCTTTCTAAAGCAATGTCCTGAGAGTTTTGATGTTGTATGGAGGTTTTCTCATAGACAGTTTCCTGTTGATGCCTATAGACATTTGTTGGCCACACTAAAGTGATGTCCATGGCCTGGTTGCCCTGAGACTGAAGCAAGGGTCCATGTTTTTCTCCATGCTCATGTGGGGCCTTTGTGGAAGTCCATTGCGGGCAATCTACATTTATCAAACCTTTTTTCTTTGGGTGAGGGTAAGATGTTTTATGGTGATTATCACTTACCTGGACTTCCCTTGCTTAAATGCACTGATTGTGTGCTATTTGTGGCTGTGTGGCATGTTTGAAAAAGCAGATGTTCCATTTGCTTTTATCATCAGCAACTAGTTTTGTCTGTTACTTTGTAGGTCTTTAGGCACTGGTTGTGGTTCAAAGGATGTGCAATAGGCTGAGACTGTTCCATTTGGATATTTCTTTGTTATCTCATGTAGATGCATGTTCTTTTCTTTTTTATACTGCTGTTTATGTCATTGAACTTTTTATACATTTTTCTTTGCATTGTTATCTTTAATGTGTTTGAGCTGTTGTTTATTTGTATTGAATGATTTGTTTCCAATAAATCAAACCCTAGAAGATATACCTTTACGATCAAGTGTACTAAGTAGAAGGACTTTCTGACAAAAAGCAGATGTATATTGTCAAAGAAGAGTGCGTTAACTACAAAGGTATCTAGGCTCCAAATGAACATGTCAGAGCTGAGGGGAGTATCATTTATATGATATGTGCATGGTTGCCCATGTTTCACAGAGAACTTGGTACTACATGTTTTAGCAATTAGCTTTATGCTATGGTCCTGGCAAAATAGGTCTGTATATGTTAGGTCCTATTGTATTGTCTGAAAGTTCTCTGAAGAGATGATGATAGCTCCAAGTCTGCAATCTGCAAATCTCTTAACATCACCTTTAAACTCTGAGAAGTAGAAATGGCCCTAGCACCTGGGGACTCCACTTGTAATGATCATTTTATGGGACAACAGGCCCCCACTCTGAATAAATTGGGTTCTGTCAGTGAGCCAGTCCACTATCCACTGGGTTACAGAAGGGTTTACATTTAGTTTCTAGATAATACTAGAATCTGGGATGGAATCAAAGGACTTTGTCAGGTCAAGAAAAGTGTTGTGTACCAATCTGCCACGTGCAATACCTCAGTGACTTTTGCAAATAAGTTTAGAAGGTAGGATCCTCCTTTTACAAACCTGGGCTGGCTTAGGTCCAAGGATAGTAAGCTACCAATATTTTGGCTTATGAGTTCCATAATAATGCACTCTGTTACTTGGCAAATAAGGCTGGAAAGTCTTATTGGACTGTAGTTGCCAGGATCAGTGGAAGGTCCACCCCTGTGGAGGGTGATGACCATAGCTGCTGTTCATGGCACAAAGCTAGTACAAAGTCCTAAGCCAGTATCAAGGCTACAGTTAAAGAGATTTAATAGTGAGCTGGTGACTCTGTGCTTCATAGTGTAAAAAAAAAAAAAACAACCAGGAACATTATCTGGGCACACAGAACTAGTGTCCTTGGTTTGGACAGTACCCTTAGGGTGTAATGGGTGCAGACACAATGACATGGGGGGGTGTTGGAGGGAATGGAGAGATAAAATCTGTGACAATGTATCTGCTAGTGTGTTTGCTCTTTCCTTAGGGGCTGAGAAGTCATTATTGCTTTATATGAGTTTAGTGCAGCATTGGGAATTTTCCTAAGGTTCCTAACATAATTATCTTTTCTCAGAGAGGCAGTTTTCATTTAAAAGACATGCTGTAGGTGGATTGGACACTCTAAATTGGCCCTAGGCATTTGTGCATACGTGTGCATACCTTCTGTGGAAGGTTGGGTGCCGGGCTGGCAACTCGACACCGTAAAAACTCCACTGCCAATCATGAGTGGACAGGTGATCTGCTGTGGCAACCCCTAACTGGGAAAAGCCGAAAGAAGTAGAAGAAGAAGAATTATCCTTGGAAGATTTGATTTTTTGCTAAGTTGTATGTTTCTGGAGTGAGGGGTATTCTGTTTATTTCTGAAGATGTTTTTCTTTTGTTGCATAGTTTGATTATACTATGGTTCTGCCATACAGGTTTTTTCCTAAACTCATATTTGTGTCAAATAGGGACCTATGTTTATGCATGCATTAAGGTGTGAATAGAAAGTATCAGTAAATGCAGCAGAGTTTGCAACTTTGTCCTCAAAGGGTGGGGGGCTCTTAAAGTACATCAGGTCATCAGCTAGCTGTAGATGATCAGATTTGTCTCTGAAAAATCTCTAAAGGCATGATGGTTTGTGGGCAAGTTGGGCTTGGCCCTCATGGTAAATACTGCTGAATGTTAAACAAGTAAATGTCATTTCCCATGTGTTTTGGGTGAGGTCAAATCCAGTAGTTCAGTTCAGACATGTTTGTCAGTTCACAGCCCAGCACAACAAAACATAAATATCAAAATGTTAAATTATTGCTGTAGTTCCAGAAAACAAGTAATTAATACATATAAACAATAAGCACATTAGGAAGTAATAAATAATATATTCATTACATGTATTAATTTTAAAGTTATGATATGTTCTATCAAAGTTCAAATATGGTTTGAAAAGTGGTTTTGCAATGTTTGTTTGGTGTAGAGATTTATGACTATGAATTGCTGCCAGGTTTCAGCAGTAGTTATGGGTCTGAAGCTTTAATTCACTTTTGTCTATCAGTAACTCTGAGCAACTTGCATAATCATATAGTCCTCCAAGGTCACCTCTGGAAGTGGCCATTATGTACAGTGTTTTTTTTTTTTTTCTAGGTAATGAACAAAATAGAACATATAATAACCTGAGTACTTATTTAACTAATTTGATAGATAATTCACAAAAACAAGATACTTTCAATGGTTAAGCCTATCTAAAATATATTTCTAACTCGGATAGTAAAGAAATCTCAACCTACTATATGACAAAATATTAAAAATTTACATATGACTGCACCTCCCCAACCTAAATACAGCAACATGATTCATTAAGGAGTTCTCCACCCATTAAATGCATAGAGCTAACAGTTCCTACCAGACCCATGTTATCTCAGTTGTTGTGTCTTTCGGCTTTTCTCGGTTAGGGGTCGCCACAGCGGAACTCCGGTCCGCTAATGATTGGCAGTGGATTTTTACGTGGAGAGTTGCCCAGCCCTGACGCACAACCTTCAACGAAGGTAAGCCCATTCATGAAGGTCTCCACACAGAAGACACTCTAGCTGAGAATCGAACAGGACAACATCTTACTGTGAGGCGACAACGCTACCGCAGCACCACCATCGCAGTCAGGCCCATGTTATCTCAGTAAATTCAAAAAACACCATGGTGGTTCACCACCATAAATAAGCTATGTAACAATAGAAGAAACTCCTTAAATTATGTAGTAGATCCAAAGCCTCTCTTCACAAGGATAATATCAAAATCTTTGCAAATCTTTAGGCAAGAGCACTATCAGGTCCACTAAAAGAACCCATGAACTGTTCACAACAAAATAAAAAGTCAGCTGGACTAAGGGAACTGAGCAAATATATTCAAAAATAAATGAAAGAAATAAAAACAATACAAAGTCCTAGTAGGCAGAGGTAAAAATATATTTAATAGAAAACAGTAAGTGCTTTCACGGTTTAAAATCGCTTCATCAGACAAAACCATAGTACATAACCACACATTTTAAATAGAAAGCAACCTATCAGAACACTCCATCTCATAGAAACAATTAACATTTAAAGAGTCAATTACAAAACACATTAATTAATGCTTGCAAGGTCATGCATACAGGAATGGTTTTAAAGATGCAGTATCATTAATGCCAGGGGCTTTGTGTGCTCTGAAATAGAGTATCTGCATATGTTCACATGCTTCAGTTTTAACTTTAATGTTGCCCCCCCCCCCATCATCAACATCTACTAATTCCAAAGTAAAAAAGTAAAAAGTAAAAAATTT
The DNA here is from genome assembly GCF_019279795.1 of Protopterus annectens. Taxonomy (NCBI): domain Eukaryota; kingdom Metazoa; phylum Chordata; order Ceratodontiformes; family Protopteridae; genus Protopterus; species Protopterus annectens. Next base: position 1,216,708,169 of record NC_056744.1, read on the forward strand.
GAACTCATGTTGTGGTCCAAATTCCTGTACATGTTTAGCCAAGTCTACAGAGGCTGTAGATTGTGACCATGTAGTACACACGGCATATTTTGACTTGACTAAGGCCTTCAACACCATCCCCCATGGCATCTTAAAAAAACTAAATGCTTTAAAAATTAAACTTGTGTAGTAAGGTGGATAGCAAACTGTTATATAGACTGGACCTACACAGAGCAAATTGCAGGTACCTCATCAAAAAGTATGAAGATGAACAGTGTATCTCCCAGGGCTCAGTGTTGGGACCTCTCCTTTCTGGTACTCACTTCTCAGCTCTCCAAGCATTGAGCCAAGACTAATGTCTTACAAAGGTTTCAGACAGTTGCAGACTGGGTGATGTTGTTAAGTCACCCGTTGACATCCAAACCCTCCAGAATGAACTCTCCCTAGAAAACTCCAGGTGTACTAAAAATGTACTCAAACTAAATGCTAAGGCATGTGGGATCATAGGTTTCAGTAGATGACCAGTCCCTTCATCATACTATGGACAACATACCACTACAAAATGAACATGGTTTTAGGGAAGGAGGTGGATGAGTTGATAGCTCCCTCTCTTCTTCCCATTATGCAACAACTGTTGTTAGCACATAAGCAGTGGCAAAGTCGACTCAAAATACCAGTAGCAGCTACCAGACCACCAACAGCATAGTATCAGTTATATTTATAATAAAATAACAACCAGAAAGATGTTAACCACTTTTGTCTGACTATAGTTTCATAATGGACTTCTTCAGAACCAGTTGTCATCCTCAACAAATCATGTTTAAGTATTTCACATTCTTAAAAATATACACCCTATAACAAAAACATCTAAAATGAATGAATATAAAAAGTTATACAAAATACATGGAATTAAATAAATGTTATAAAAGTAGTAATAGTTAAATAAAAATGTATGGAATCATTTAAAAATACAGTAATAATTAATTTAATAACCAAACATTTGTGATAAAGTTTAGCAGCTGTAAGTTGCAATGCTGAATTAATGTAGGCATTTTTATTTATTCTCATTGCAGTAGTGGCATTTAGTCTTAGCTGCCATTACAACTCTTTGTATTACACTCTTGTTTATAACATACCGCTTCTTGGATCTTGTAAGACGTATTCAAGGATACCAAATTCAAACTTACAAACATTCCTTTAAATGTGTCAATTTTAGTAACTGGTTTTTTTTTTCATTTTTTTCTAGAAATATTACAGCTATGCTCATAAATTCTAGTTTATATAAAAATGAAGAAGTGGCATATTACACTATATATATGTATATATATATATATATATATATATATATATATATATATATATATATAAACTTCTATACTTTCCATTCTTCAAATAAGCAACAGAGTTAAGCAAATTGTGCAGAGTTAATGTTTTGCTTCAGACTAGGTAGAGGTGCTGTCTACAGTCATCATATTTTCTTGTCACTTAATATGATTTTTTAGTATTAAAAAAACAAAGAGACTGACGTGTTTTTTTTCTTTAAGAAGTTTTTCATGTCCTGGACTGTTTTAAATACAAATTATGGGGTTTCCCCAATATTTCTAAAATATTCTCACTGTCTTGAATGTGTTCCAGTTTTTACTCACAATATTAATAACATCATTGAAATATGATGTATATTGTAAAATAAGAGCTCTTTCATACATATTGTTTACATTCCTATCAGGGCATAAGTGCCCTGAAGGTTGTAAATGAGTGAGTGATATATACAGATGAGCTGCATTTACTGAATTTTATCACAATGGCATGTCTGAAACAAATTTGTATATAATAATGATATTGCTAAATGTGCTGGCATTAATGACATTACACTGCCACTAATGACATTACACTGCCACTGATGATGAAAGGACACACAAGCTGTTTTATGCTAAAAACTATGCAACTAAGTTCAGGACTGGCAGGTTATGAGGTTTTTTTCATATGTTAGTTTACTGAATTTTATGTGAACTTGTCCATCAAGCAAAACATTTGTTTGAGTTTCATACCAATAGGACTTTCTGACAATAAGGACAAATATTTGCAGAGTTGAGTAATGCCAAATGGTAATTCCATCCATGTTTCAGAATGTCTCTCTTTTTATCAGTTGAATTACTTTGAATTTGGTGGGTATGCCCTTCAAAGCGTTTAGTTTCTGTTGGTCACTTCTGAGAATAAATGACTGTTTGACACTGTATACCATGACAAAAAATGCTAAAACAGTTTTCAGAGATGACTAAAATGCTAAAGGAGGTTTTTTTTTAACAGACCATTACCAGAAGAAGCAGTGCAGTGGCGAGACTCCTTGGATAAAGTGCTTCAAAACAACTGTAAGTGCCAGGCTTTTCAGCTTGCTCATTCCTTACAAAAAGCAACAGTAATTCAATTACTGGTGTAGTACACCTTGTTGTTGTTAGCTGTGAAGAAAGAGATTCTAGTGGTATAGGATGCCATGAGTTTGGGGCTTCATTTCATTGAGTCAGTGTGCATGTGTTTCAGAAGAACATATTTCACCAACTTGTAAGTCTTCATGTTACTCATTCCTTACAAAAAATCAACAGTAATCAAACTGCTTGTTTAGTACAACTTGTTGTTAGGAGTTCTGCTGAATGACATTCTGGTTCATCGAGCTGTGGTGTGCGTGTGGGTGTTTCACTTGAACACATTTCATCAACTTGCAGTGTTGAGGAAGAGACTGCTGATTTGTAAATGTAGTGTTTTACAAGGAAACACATGTCTGCAAATCAGTTCATAGTGTTTGAAATCTGGTTGCATTTATATCATTGTGGAATTTCTCCTCAAAGATCACTTGACAATGGACTAAGTGATTTAGTTCAATTCCCCCATTGCGTGATTACAGAATTAAGAGTATATAAAGTTGGGGAATGGAAGGTTGGCAGGGAAAAATGTAAATGAGGTTTGCTTGACTTATTTTTAAAATACAATGACTTGTACTTAGCAAAATAAATCGCAATGACTCATACCAAAAGGACTTTGCAGAAAACAAACATACTTCTAGTGTCTTGAACAAAAGGTCTTCTAGGATGTAACAAAACTAGATTATATTGGTATTACATTAAATTACTCAATTAGCACATCAATAAACTAATTAAAATAAAATAAAAAAAATCATTATTATAAGAAACTTCCATTCCTGTTCTTTATTTGAACCATAAAGTTGCAAAGTATTACATTTTAAAATATAAATTTAAAATATAAATAACTTCCTCAAAACTTAATAAGGAATCAAATAACTTCCCCCTGTATAATCACACAAAATATGTCCAAATACAGCATTTAAGCAATGAGACATCCCTATTGCATGTTCTATCACTGTACTCTCATTTTTTTCACTGTACGTATAGTTAACATGCTCCTACAATCTAACTTTAAAACTTCTAGTAGTTTCAACAATATAAAGATTACAGGGACACCAAATGCCATACATAACATCCGTCATAATAAAAGCAAAATTTCAGTGCAACATGGCACTGGTATTATTTATTTTAGTCACCCTATTAACATAATTACAAATATAGCACCTACTGCAAGGAACCACATTAAGCTTGATTTTTGAAATGGTAAATTTTTACCAATAGAATGTGAAATCTTCAGCCTATTAGAAACAATTGAATAAGTGAATATAAAAAAGAATATTTCCCAGAATGCCCTGGAATTAAAAAAAAAAAACAGATTAGCCAATTAACTAGTCAATACGTTATATTCAGTTACAGATTTTTATACAATAGACACATGTCATAATGAGAAGCATTAAAGTCCTATTTTTCCACTGCAAGATTCCCATATGCATCATTATAGTTGCTTTTCATAGGTTCATAGGTTCATAGGTTCATACTAGGCTATCTGCCCAAGGGCATTTAGTTATGAATAAAAACTATGCCTATCATTTTCTGTGCCTCTGTCAAGCAGTGACACTGAAGTAATCCATCCATTGGTCAAGATTCCTCTTGAACAAGGCCAGCGAGTGCTCTGCCTCACATTTTGTTCCACAGCATAGGAGTCTCTGGGTGATGAATCTGTCCCTCCAGCACATTCTATTTATAACCGTGTCAAGGTTTAAGTCTCCGCCCTTGTGGTTCTGAGGATCTAGATTTTTGAGGTGAAGCATATTCATCAAATCTGGGTTTGACATGGCCTTATATGTCAGGCACAGGTCACCTCTGAGCAAGCGGTATGAGACTGAATAGAGCTGGAGTTCTTTTAAGACATATTTTGAGACCCTTTATCCTTTTGGTGAGGAACTTTTGGGGCCTTTCAAGCTGCAGCAGGTGTCTGGTCAGATACATTCTCAATCATAGGTCTAATGAGTGATGAGTACAGGGGCGATGACCTTCCTTGATCTAGATGTGAATCCCTTCATGATCAGGTGGGCAATATAGAAGGTTTTCTAACTACTTTAGCAACATGAGTGTCAACTGTGCTCAGTGGATTGCCACCTATATGGTAGCTAGGGGTAACCTTGTTTCGTTTAACTTCAGGCCATGGCTCTGGCACCAGTTATCCATTTCTGATATCTGTGTCAGATGTGTTTTCAACTAGCAGTCATCTGCAAACTTTGTCAGCCATAACCCTCCTGTGTTTGCTTGTACTTCAGAAAAGTAGATGACTGAGCCCTGTGGGACACCACTTGTGACAGGCTTTGAGTCTGACATGGCTCCAGCAACTCTGACCCTGTGGGTTCTGTCACTTAGCCAGTTTGCAACCCATCTTGTGATGTATGGGTTTACATTCAAGCTGATGAGTGATGATACCTGAGTGGGGTATTAAGGCCTTTGCCAGATGGACTGCCTTTCCCTCATCAATGGCCTTGGTGACTGTCTCGAAAAAGTCAACCAAGTTTAAGAGGCAGGATCTGCCTTTGACAAAGCCAAACTGGGTTGGATCCAAAGTCTGCAAGTTCCCTATGTCTTTATTTATGAGTTCCATTATGATCCTCTCCATGGCTTTGCAGATAAGGCTTGTCAAGCTAATGGAGGGTCTGTGATATGAAGTGGGACCACAGATCCTGAGGTGAGGCTAAGATTAAACAGCTGTCCTAGCTGTCGGTTTAATTCCTCATTGAGTTCATGAAGCACACAATTAGAAATATTTATATATATATATATATATATATATATATATATATATATATATAGGTGTACTTCTGTTTGTTGATTGAAAGCCCGTGCTTTCGAAAAACAGAACGACCCCATTGACATGAAAGTGCACTTAACCAAAAGTGTGAACTTTCGTGAATACCGGTTCCCTGAACCAGTAATAAAAAACAAAAAAGAAACACTACAAATGCAGTTGTGCAGGGGGAGCAAGCCCCTCTGCATTCCCCACACCCCTGATATTTTATATATACTAACTCTGAGATCACATTACAGTGGGGAAACAGGTATATTTCTGTATCCCCACTGTAGTGTGCTTTGGTAATGCAGTGTTTCATTTTTGTTTTTATTTCTGTTTCGGTGAACCGGTATTCGTGAAAGTGCACTTTTGGTTAATTGCACTTTCGTGTAAATGGGATCATACTGCTGTCTTTTGAAAGAACAAGCTTTCGACAAACAGAAGTAGACCCCTATATATATATATATATATATATATATATATATATATATATCTATATCTACATATATATATATATATATATATATATATATATATATATATAGATATATATATATATATCTATATCTACATATATATATATATATATATATATATATGTACACACACACACACATATACACATTTAGACTTGTTTTTTTTTTTTGCTTCATCATGATAGTCATCTCACATACTACAAGCTCTATGAGCTCCTGAATGTTACAGCTTTTGGTGTATATTCAGGATAACAGCTATTAATCTCCTATTAAGATACTGCAAAGGCACTCCCTTTTCAGTATATTCTGGTTCCTATGATATTATAATGTCTAAGAAGACCCAAGTTCAAAATCAAAAAAATCTCAACATTAGAGGTTTCATATGTAAAATTTGTTATTTTTTTGTAAGCCCAAAAATAAATTCTGCTGTATCTTACTTGCTGTCAGTACACATAAACAGGAGGTCATCTATAAATCTATAATAATGAAGAACCTTTCCCTTAAAATTTTTGTTTTATACATATAGCATTGTTTGAGAAAAACATAATTACATTTCTTTATGGAGGCAAACAATGTAGCACCTTTTACTTGTTAGTATAAAGTGCCATTAAAGTTAAATCAAATTATTATGTAAACTATTTCCAAAATATACTTAGCACTCTTGTCTAACCATAAATGTTGTCTATGTGCATACATAGCATCTTCAAGTCTAATAAACATATACAGACTAGCTACATCTTTGGTAAAAAAAAATGCATGGCATCCTTTAATTTATTGCTATAAAGCTTTTGAAGCAAATGTTTAGAATTGCTGGTAGGCAATGCTAGTGTGTAAAAGAAGCAGCCAAAGCTATAAATCCAAAGCGAAGTTCCACATTGAGTAAGATGTTTAAAGTCTTTGCAGACCAAAGAACAGTTTATAAATATAAAATGCTGACAGTCTCTTCAAGCAAACTGGAAACAGACTTGGAAGTTAGAAGCTTTCAATAATTCCAAAACCTTTATTCAAGTATAAAAGGGGTAAGCTTCTAACTTCCAAGTCTGTTTCCAGTTTGCTTGAAGAGACTGTCAGCATTTTACATTTATAAACTGTTCTTTGGTCTGCAAAGACTTTAAACATCTTACTCAATGTGGAACTTCGCTTTGGATTTATAGCTTTGGCTGCTTCTTTTACACACTAGCATTGCCTATCAGTGATCCAGCGAGTGAACTTGTAAGTCAGTATTGTGCCTGGTTTGAACTTGAGCTGATGTTTTATTGATTTTATGCTGACTTTATTCGTTCTTTTGCTCAAGTTCATTTGTGTGCCAGTGGTATTGCTGTTTACTTTTTACACAAATGTTTAGAATGTTTAATTATTGAAGTGTAGACATGTAAGTTTCTAAAACATATATATATATATATATATATATATATATATATATATATATAGGGGTTACCTTCATTTGACTGAAAGCTCATTTGACTGAAACATTTTAGTCAGACCAAATGACTGAAACTTCATTTCACTGACACTTCATTTGACTGACAGTTCATTTGACTGACAGTTAGTACTGGCAGTGTCTAGAGCACTGTAAGGGAAGTAAAAGGAATATATGACCCTGATGTGATACTAGCCACACTACCCATTTGATTCAGGGCAGTTGAGCTAACCAGTATGGATTCTTCATCCTTATAGGAACATTGACAGTACAAATCCAGTGCCATCTATGCAAAGTATATTTCCCAGACTTTTTGTATAGCAGTGTATTATAAAGAACATTCTTTAGGCTGAGGGTCTTGGTGGAGGGTTCATTCTTATTCTGGCTAATACTTATATGCTTTCACACGTACTGCATTATCAGGGTCCTCCATCAAAGATGTAGGCATGTCTTATGCCAGAGAACTGTCTGGGCCCTGTGATGATGGCACCCAAATCCCAGCACAGTCAGGGGTCATGGTGTCAGTGTTTAACTTTTACTGCATATTCCAGGGACATACTGCAATTCCCCTACAGAGACATCCAAACAGCAGAAACAGGCCTTTAGCGGTCCAAGTGCATGATCAGTAATTATTCATGTCTGCGATAGGGCGAGGTTATATGCATTCTCTGCCATGGCCTGTGGGTTTCTAATTTGTGCCATTAGTCATGGCTCCAGAGCATATCCAGTATGCCAATAAAATGGCTCTATAGAATATCACTCTGCAAAAAGCAGTGGTATAAATCACATGTGTCAAATGAGTGAACCATGAGACACAGCCTGGGTGACCTACTGACACTGAATATTATACCGTATGCATTACACACTCCCTTTATGGTTCCCTGTTTCCCAGATGAGGACATTCTGATTATGTGAGTGCAACCAATGGCTTCCAGTTCCCCAGTGAGATGGGCAATATCATAAAATGGACACATGGTGTTGTTTCTTTCCTCTGTAGTATGTAAGGATCCTCACATAGTCCCACAGACTCTCTAGCATGTCATTAAGGAACTGGTGGAGTATCTTTGGGGCAGATGTTTGGGATACACCAACCTTCTTCCACACCCCTGAATGGTTGTTCTAGCTAATAGCCTCAAAGTCGCATAAACCTTGCCATCTGCAGGTATAGGTAATCCATGTGACACATGGACCTACATATGATGTCGCCATATCTTGATCACCGCATAATAACAATCCAGTATTTCTGTATCATAGAGGCATGGTATGTTAAGCAACGACACATAATTTGACAGCACACCTTTATGACTACTAGCAGTGAGAACAGACTCTGGGATATTCATATTTATTAATGAGGCCACAAACCTGCACCTGTTTTGCTGTTCTCATTCTCATATCTCCAGATTTTAGCATAGCCAGCAAATCTGGGGAAAGCATCTCATTGCAAAAAAAAAGTACTTTCCTGAATCACTCTGCCATATTTCTTTACCCTCATTTGCATCTGCCACCAACCTCATTTTATTAATGTTGCCCATTTCCATGTCATTATACATTCATTTGCATACTATGCAGGCTCTAGCATTTTGTGGCCTGCCACATTCAACCTCAGTCTGTTTCTGAATTGCCCCCACATGGTGCATGACTGCTGTTTCATCTACCAAAACATTCAAAATGTTTCTGAATCCTAGGGATTGTTAGCAAATAATACCATTATATGAAGATAAGCCCTTTTCTGAGATGCAGGAGCTGTGACATTTTACTTTGCATATTATCATAGCATGATTGTGTTGTGACAATACCAACAGGGAGAAGCTATACTAAGCTTACTGCACTAATATCAGTCTGTGGTATAATGTTTAACGACCTTATACTGTTTGCACAGTAGACAGTGACAATACCACTGCTTTGTACAACAGAAATTGTAACAGACATTGTACTGTTCGGTGATGTTTTTCTCAAGAGCAGGTAAAAGTAGCAGTGTTTTGCATAATATGTTAAAGCACACCATATGGGAAAACTTACTTTTTTGAATGGAGCTGTGATATTTTGCTTTGCATTGTTGTGATAAAAAAGCAAAATGCAGCACTCTAAAATGTCCATAGGAAATATTTACTGGTTTACACAACAGTACCATTCAATGATATGATTTTTCAAATTCTGAGATATCCAATGGAATGGGACACTAGCTGTGACATTTTACAAAAAAATCTTAAAGCAATGGAGATGTAACACAGGCTATCTTCTGGAGCTGTACCTTCATAAGGGAAGGCCTCCTCTTAATTTTGGTATCACTTTGAACTAAAATGTAAAGGAGTTGGACCACTGCAGCAGTGTCTGAAGTATTGTTGCATTGTGCACCTATTCTAGCACTTGGCTGCAGACATTAGAACAAACTAGCTTTATCTAGCCGTGGTATAGTGTTATTAAAGTGACACTTTGTACCATAGGCAGACTATGTCACAAGTTAGATATTTTTTATAAAAAACAACATCACACTGAGCATCTATACCACTCTTTTTGGAGATTGCCAGAGCTTGGACATTGTCCAGTAACAGTTCCTTGTAGGAGCTGCTGTAGGGTTAAAAGTCATGCTTTTAGACTTTTGATAACCTTGTGTGATGTGCCCACTGACCTTGCTTATAAGCAGGGTCAGTTAAGTGTGTTCTACTATCAAGGGATTTTGGCATGGGTGCTGTATCTTAATGCTAGGTCAGTTTGCAACAGTTCTGGTATTCTATCACACTTGTTGTAGTATTCTGACCTGGCATCTGTCACAGAAACATAGTTCAGTGAGAACTTTAAACATATTTTTGTGGCTTGAGAATCTCCTGAGTTTTCTGTGGCTCAGAGTCTCAGGATGATGGTTCGGGGGTCCTATGTATATAACTTGCCACCTATATAAAGCTGGATCTGATGAGTCTTTACCTTCTTTAGGTATTACAGCCACCACAGCTTTCTTCCAGAATGTTGGTGCTTTCCCTCCATCTAAACTACTGTTAAGCAAAACCTTCCAGATTGTTATCACTTTCTTCCTTTCTAACTTCCAAGCTTCCACAGGAATGCCATCTATTCCTGGAAATTTTCCTGCAGATTGGTTATAGATTACCATATTTATCTCATCCTCTCCTATTTTACTAGTACTTGTTGAACATCTACCTCTAACCTTGCAATACTTAAGTCTTCCATAAATATTGCCATTTGCGTTTTTTCTTGATTTCCATAGTCCTCTGCTTTATACAAATTTTCATAAAATTTCCAAAATATCTCTAAGAACTGTACAGGATCTTTAGTAACTGTTATAGGCTCCCTAAGTTTGGCAGCAACCCTTTCTACTTTCTGTTGCCTAAGTTGTTGTGCTAAATGTTTTTGTGCTCTGGAGTTATTATCAAAAAAACAGGTGCTTAACAGCAACATTTCTAAAATCATGTATATTATCCAGATATACTCAATTATTTTCTCTTTAGCACTCTGTAGTTGTGCCACTTCTTGTTCTGTGAGATTCACCTTGCTCTGCGATACTTTAACCTTTGTCAGCCCCTCTAAATAATTATCATTCCTTCTTCAACATATCTCTTTTAATTTTACTTCTACCCTATTTTTTAAACTCCACCTTTATTTTATCTCACAAAATAGCTATAATGTCTGAAGAAATTTCTGTCTTTCCTAGTAATTCTCAAATAATTTTCATGGCCCATTCCAGGTAGGAGGGAAAGTGCCAGTGTCTCATTTTTATTTCATTACCATGCAGTTTTATCTTAGTTATTGGTGCATGTTCTGAAATAGTTACTGGATATGTGTTGAAGCTTTCATTTAAATGCACATGTTCCTGTGAAATATAATTTCTGTCTAGTCTAGCCCAGTTATCGTAAATTGGGGAATAGTATCCAAATTCTTTCTGAGCTCCTACTACTATTTCATGCCTTCCATACCAAATATTTTCATAAATTTCTTCAGAAATCTACTGTCTTTTGTTATATTTCCCCCTAAGTACCCTAGATGCATACTCACTGTCGCAAATCAATTTCCATTCCCCACCTATAAGTAATATTCCCTGCTGAAAGATAATTATTTCTCCAAAAATTTTCTTTAGCTTCATAAGAATAGTTTTAGGTGGAATATCAATACATGCAATGTAATCCTCCTTCCTTACCAGTAGCCCCTTACTACTGCAAATCTCCCATTACTATCTTTACCCTCTTCTATCACTACTGGATCTCCTCTAGCAATTAGTATAAGTACTTCCCTTTCTTTTGTCCCTGATATTCTGCTGAATATCCATTCCAAAATCCTTTCTTTATCAACTTCATATGCTCACCCAACTTCTCAACTGTCCAGATTTTTGCTTCATATTTTTGGACTGCTCCTCATAAAATTTGTGGTTTTCTGTCAAATCACTGAGGACTGAAGTGACTAAATGATGACATACATTTAAATTTCCAACTTCGTATCCTTCAAAAAATCCATGCTAACACATATCCTGTTATTTCACTAACTTTCTAAATTTATAAGAGTAATATTTAAAATCTATCCCTATTTTTGGGCTTTTGCACCCCCCCCCCATAATCATAGGCTTTGTCCAGATTTCTTACACTAACAGGCTGAAAGGTATGATACTCACTTCTTTCCAAATGTATCTCCTGTAGCATTGCCATTTGTACTCTTAATATAATTCAATATCTTTATGTTTATACCTGGGAGGCCATTCACATTGCAAAATAATATGTTTAGTATAGCCATTATGATAAGAAGTTATTATTACCATCTATTTTACATGAGAGCTTTTTTAAATGACTATTTCTAGTTCATGTGTTACATGCACCCACTAAAGTTTAGCAGGTTGATCTTTTATAGAGTTCTTTCGTGTCATCACCATTTGAACCTATGTCACATTTTATAAGCCTTTGTGCTTTAATGAAAACCCTTGACAAAAAAAACATCCCAGAACACTCCCATAACCTATTAATGAAAAACAAACACAGAAAAACAAATGCATCTTCAAATAATAAATTTTAACCCTCCTGGTAGAAGCAACTGTACCAAAGTGACAGCTACACACACATATTACTTAGCCTAGCATTAATTTTATCCATGCAAAGACCATGTTAGAGCCTGTGCTCCTAATTACAGTAATTGCTATATGTCCTTGTCCTATCTGCATTCCTCTTCCAGATGTGAAAAACAGCTTACATGTTTTCAGAAAACATTAACCTTTAGCCTTAAAAATGTGCTCTGACTTTTATTGCTTCCTGCTATAGTCAGCTTGTCTCCATGGAAACACAAATACCAAATGTACAGCTGCCCTTATCTACAAGCCTCAATTTACACTGAACATTTATTTGCCAAAGGAAAAAATTTTCATTACATCCAGTGGCCTCTTATTTATTTGCTTATATATAAAAAAAGTTATTAGATTAAGCCAAGGGTCTTAATCCAGACATTCATCCACGCAAAAGCAAGACAGAACATATCAGCTCTACAGATATTATGACCTGCGTACTTTTACACCCCATCCCCCACCTCAACAACTCACAATTGCAACATATTAATGTAAACATGTTTTTATTTAGTCTTTTTTCTTTTTTTATATTGTAATGTCTGTATATCTTAAATATCTAAAAAAAGAGAAAAAAAGAACCATTTACTTCAGTACCTTAAGCAGCTGCTTCCTCTATTCAAAAACTTCAAAACCTAACACAACAATCCTTTCTAGTAGTTGAGACCTGGCTTACAAACTCTCAATTCATTTTAACCCCCAAAAAAACTAACTTTTGATTTTCCAGCCCACTAAATCAGCCCCATCCACTAATACTTTTAACATTGTATCGCTAAATAACATCATCATCTTCCCATAGGAGTCAAAATTGATTGCAACTTAAAATTTGATCTTCATATTTCCCAAACAGTAAAAAAGTACACAAAAATCAGAACATAGTTTAGGAACAAACACTACTTCACTAAAAATACTACAACTACCATTGTCCAGTCTCACTTATCTCCACACTGCTGTATGCAGCTCCCATACTCAAATCTAAAAAAATCTGAGCTAGCAAAACTTGAATTTTGTTATAAGAAAATTGCCAGATATGCTACAAACCTGCCAGCTAGAGCTCACCATTATATAGCACTCAAGCAACTCAACTGGCTAGAGCTTCCCCATCTCCTTTACTACATCCAGTTTACCATGTCCCATAAAATACTCTATGAACCTGAGAAAACACCAGCCCTACAAGTATTTCTTCAACCATATGCCACTAACAGAACCCTACAGTCCACTAACAAACATCACATAAAAATCAGTATAACCAAAATCCAAGCTGGAAATTCCCTCTTCTCAAATTATATAGGTAAAAGAAAATGCACTACCAGAAAACATTACAATGGTTACATCACTAACCCAGTTTAAAACAAAACTAAAAAGCCACTTAATCAATAAATGCCTGTGTCCTTGCTCTGCATCAGACTAACCTCTCCCTTTGACTATGCTACTACTTTGTTTCACTTGCTGACAAATCCATCCCTCTGTCTATTATGTATCTGCAATAACACTTCATAGTACTTTAACATTGTAGAGCTAATGGCATATTAAGGCTTGACAATTCAATTTCTTAGTAAACTGTGTTCAGAATTTGTGTAATTGTTGGTCGCTCTATTTTCTTATACAGAAAGGTTTAATGATGCATTGTCTCTCTACTTATTGTTACTCTTATGATTGTATTGATTAGGTTAAGAATTACTATGTATTAGCTAAACTCTGATATTCATTAACTAGTCTGTATTTATAACTGCTTGTCCAAACTGTAACTAGATAGTATTTTAACTCCTGTGCCTTATATATTCTACTTATATATTGTATTCTGTATGTTTCAATGTGGAGCTTTCCTCCCCTGGCCTCCACTGAAAAAAAAATATGTCCAGTCCAACTTTCCTGATAAACAAATGTAAAATAAATAAATAAATCGTTATCAAATACAACAATAACTGAAATGCTGTACTGCATAAAATGCAATTTATGTCATGAAATGTTTTATACAAATGCTGTTAAGAACAACAATTGTTTTACTTAGTTACTTTTTTTTTTTACATTTTCTCCTTCACCTCAGTGTCCTTCCAAACATTAATAACATGAAGTGGGGCATATGCATTTCAGTCCCCACAAGTTTAACAAAGTCAACAGATGTCCAATCTTTCCACTTTTTCTTGTAAAACCATATTTCACAAATGTGATGGATGCCTTATAGTTTTACATTTATTCATTAATTTCAGTGTTCCTCTCAACCTCAGACTCATGTACAAGTCCAAGGTGCACCTGATTCTTCTTGTCAGTTCCTGAGTTTTTTCTGTCTCAAGCATTTTCCTTCAGAACATTGGCAAAGTCTCTGTATAGTCACTCTATCATATTTATTATTGGAAGAATGAGAAGCAGAGTCCCCTTTTGCTTGATGGATCACTTTTTGTTGGACAAACATTTGTATTGCCTTCATAGCCTGCAGGCATAACTGTAGGCGATATGCTAACTGGGACTCTGAAGGTTTTTATAAACTGTGTACTTTTGGTCCACAGTGAGTTGCTGAGTTACATTATGTCATGCAGTTACATAACAGGGGATCAGAGGTAGATGGATTACAACATAGTAGTATAACATTGCACAGACCATGATTGCTTATGATCATGTCGTACACAGTGAAGCAATAGAGTACACTGGTACCTTAATGATTTACAATATGAAAAACTCAGAGTAAAATATGTTATGTAATATAATTAATGTATTCACATGCACACAGCAGCTGCTTCAGAAACAGTATGCATCCCTGCTAGACCAGGCTGGTTGTACAAGAATAAACAAAGAATTAGTAAGATGTGAGAGATGCACTCAGCTTTTAAAATAGCAGCAGACATGGCTATACCACCATAAATACTGATATATTTGCTGTTAGGACTGCAGATCAGCCAAGGGACTCTGGTAGGAAGAAGAAAAAAGGAAGTAGCTAGCTGATTATTCTGTTAATGGAAACAGACCATAATTCTTCTTCAAACCCCTTCATGTAGAATACCTCAAGCTGTTTGTCCTATTGCACATAATGAAGGATGGGATGCTCCATTCTGCCTCTGACAGATAATAACTACACTCTCCTTCACTGCCCTTCCTTTTAATTTTGTCCTTGAGTAGTATATCACGCCTTATACTTGTACTCAATGGCATATAAAGAGTTGTAATGTAGCAATTTTTTTCTTTTGCTTCAATCAACATATAACCTAAGGACTTTAAAATAATTTTATTCCTCAACACTTCAGTAAATGAGCAATAATAGTATGAGTTACCATTCTCTCACCCACACACACATACAAACATACACATGCACACAATCTTTCAGACACGCACACACACATACACACACACACACACACACACACACACACACACACACACACACACACACACACACACACACACACACACACACACACACACACACACACAGAAACATGCACACACAGACACGCACACAGACATGCACATGCACCTACCCACCCACCACACACACCTGCCCACCCATCACACCCCCCCCACTCACACACACACACACACACACACACACACACACACACACACACACACACACACACACACACACACACACACACACACACACACACACACACACACAGAAACATGTGTACACACAGACACGCACACAGACATGCACATGCACCTACCCACCCACCACACACACCTGCCCACCCATCACACCCCCCCCACCCCCACACACACACACACACACACACGTACAAAAAAGTTTTTAACAAACATCAAAACTTCTGGATTCCCATCATTATTTCAGTAAATTTGCAGTAAAAGGAGTCATTCTAGAGTTTTACTAAAGGCTGACCATTGAAGGCTAGCCATCTACAATAAATGTACCATACTGCAAATAATGGAGTATATTTAATTCTTCTTTGCTCTTAGATTTCTTAAGCAGGTGGTACTAAAAAGAAAAACACCACTGTGAATACAAAACAGTGCAACTAGTAATCCAATTTTCTTTGATGATCCAAACATTCTTTAAAATCTCGTATGTTCACTGGCATATTTACTGTACAAAACCTCTAAGGGAATTTCATTCTTCATGACATTTCACACTGAACTTTTCACTATACCAAATTAAACAACTGGACATCATCCAAGCAGAGAGACCACTTGACACAGTCTATTCCCAGCCCCTATCCATCATCTAGGAGCAGCATTCTTCTAACATTTTATGACGCCCATCTCAGTATAAAAACCACTACATAGTTTCCTTTGCAGTGTGTCTTCATGGATAGCCAGTTTGATTGAATACAGTTTAAAGGCTACAATGTCATTGAAAATGCCCTACATGATTGCACTAACTGATGATTTGTAGCAGAATTATTGGGGCAATTATAATGTTCAGCTTGAAAAGTATGAATGTGGGGGCATCCCACCAAGATTAATGTCAAACAACTGAACATCAATTCATAAAATCAACTATGAATAAAACAAACACATTTAGTCCACTGTGTGCAGTTAAAAAAGTCACTTTTAATGAAAAATGATGAAATGACACACTGCACAGCAGAAAGCAGTAAATATGAACTATAGCCACAGCTGCACTAAGAAGTGCTCCAATTCCTGTGTTTGTCACACTCACTTCCCCAAGCTTAACACTGCAGCAATGGACTACATAGATCAGCTTCACAGTGACAATAGCAATTGCTGCTGTAAACATAATTCAACATAACAGGAATTGTGGAACATTGCTGCAATTAAACCACACATTTTTCTACATCTATTAAAATAGCTTTCCTAGTAATTCACTGTGCTTTCTCCAGTCCATGTTTAGTATTACCGATTCTTCACTGTTTTCTACAACTAACCCAAGGAGGTGTAGGATCCAAAATGATTTCTGCTCCCCTCTCTCTCTTATGACACTCTTGCAAAACTTACAGTATCTTCCTTAAGTTTTTCCTGAACCAGCTCCCTGAGCTCCATCCACATGCAACAGTTTTATAATGCAACTGTACCAAAATTGTGGTATCCAAATGCTAGTGTGAATGATTTTTACCTTAGTCACATCTCCTGAATTGTTGAATTTGTCAAAAACTTCACACTTATGAGTTGCCAGTTAGCAATTGCAACCCCCATGTAACACCTGTTGCATTATCACGTTGTATATTTTTTTGTAAATCTTGCTTTACAGCTCTCAGCCTAGTCATCTCAAACTGTAATTTTTTTCAGGTTATTAACCCTAAATTATCAGTCTGGTTCAGGTTACCCTAGAAAAGGTTTGTATAGTTATTTCAATATTTCTTTGCAGTGTGTCTTCATGGATAGCCAGTTTGCTTGAATACAGTTTAAAGGCTACAGTGTCATTGAAAATGGCCTACATGATTGTACTAACTGATGATTTGTAGCAGAATTATTGGGGCAATTATAATGTTACTGTATCACCTTTTAAAAAGTACAGGGAATTCCTATTTCAGAAGGGGCATATTTTTTCTAATCTACTGTAGTTCTGAATACTTACATGTCACGCCTCTCTAACAGACTACCTATGCATTGCTGTCAGTACTCTGTTAGGCCCAATACGGACTAGACAATCATACTATAAAGACCTGCATGTTATCGGCAGGTCAGTGAGCATACATTTCAAATCTAGATGCTTTATTTTGGAATATGACTGGCCACAGTTTTCAATTCCAAGACTCTTAAGTCTGAGTCCCTTAATAGCAAGACTGAACATGCAAAAAAGGGACTTACATACCCTAAATTCAAAATCACTTTTTTCTCAGAGTAAATATGGTAATCTTGAAGTATATATATGATCAATGGGGGTGTGGGGATACATTATCCATATTTGGGGGGCTGCAGGGGGCTTGCCAACTGTAAAAAATAACTTTAAAGGAAGAACAGAAATTGTCAACATTTGTTCTCCATTAGATTTGCTGTGATTTATTTTTGTAATTCTGGGACTTGCAATTAAAGGCTGCAGAATTACAATAAGAAGCCAATATAAGGTCATTAGTCTTCCTGACTTGCAGAACCGCAACACATTTAAATGCAGAACATTGGAAGAATGTAAAAGTGTACCAAGATGGTGTGTCTTCCTGCATTCTAGTCTTAGATGGATGTAACCAGACACATCTTATAACTACTTATTTTAGAACTTCTGAAATGAATCTGATTTCGCTCAGTATTAGATAAATTATCTGGTTGTGTGTTGTATACTATTTTATTTACTGCACTGTGGGAATGTTATGAATTATGTCCTGTACTGCTGCTATGGTGGTGCAGCGGTTAGTGTTGCCACCTCTCAGCAAGAGGTTCTCCGGTTCGGTCCTCGGCTGGGGTGCCTTCTGTGCGGAGTCTGCATGCCCTCCCTGTGGTCTCATGGATTTCCTCCGGGTGTTCCGGTTTCCTCCCACATCCCAAAGACATGCTGTAGGTGGATTGGACTCTCTAAATTGGCCCTAGGTGTGAGTGCATGTGTGTGCCTTCTGTGGAAGGTTGGGCACCGGGCTGGCAACTCGACACCGTAAAACTCCACTGCCAATCAAGAGTGGACAGGTGATCCACTGTGGTGCCCCCTAACCGGGAAAAAGTCAGGAGAAGAAGACTGCTGCTATGTAATTTTCATGGTTAAGAATAATGATTTCACTTTTTATGTTATGGTCATTGTCATGGCTGAAAATACACTAGTTCCTGAAATGATTATCACAGAAGAAGAAGAATAGTCGTCAGTCTCTTTTCTGTTCACTTCTGGCTTTTTACTCATTCTGTGTTTTAACTTTTTATTACTTTCTAATTAAAACAGTCTCTATTAAACACATCTATATACAAACATTAACTTAAATTATTCCCATTCTAGTTGTCACAGAGTATTTGATGACATCATTTTAACTCCAAATTAACCATTTTATCTTGATGATAAATGAAACACACATTACTCACCCTCCAGCTGACCCCTATCAGCCCAACTCTCAAATTTCCAGATTTTCCCAAAGGGAGCCTCATCCCAGCCCTGGACACCTTTCTTGATTTCTAGTCATAAAGGTAAGCTCTGAATCCCTTCTTTTACAATTTTCAGAATGTAATTCATTCTGTACTGATAACTATGGAAACTGCATATGTGGGTTCAGTTATAACAAATGAGCTAATAAATATTCTTGCTGATAATACAGCATGACAGACTACTTAACTATCTCTATTTTGGAAGAATCTTAATATTTTCAGACCTGATTAATCCCTGCACATAGTTTAACTTTTTGGAAGTATGCCCCTATTTTCAGGCTTGATTTACCCCTTCAAACAATTTTCTGACTGTCCCCTTCATCACATGATATTTTAAGCTGTCTAGTACACAGAAAATCACACAATGATCACTAGTAGCACCAGTAATTTAAAAATAGTCACATATATTACATCTCCCTTTTTCAAAAGCAAAAATAAATGGCATTCACTGAGATTCATTAACAATGGGGTAAGCGCTGTATTAAACCTACACAATCTAAGTGTGTAAACGTGATGAGCAACAGGAGCACTAATCGAATATGCATGCTTCTCATCGCATCTATACTTTTGCAAGCACCTTTTCATGGCCAGCAATAATGTTCATGGCCATGGAAAGGTGCCTGCAAGCATGTGCACAAAATGTAAACAAAACAGCTTGTCTGTAGGCAAAGCCCAGATATGAACATGCGTTAAAACCCAATGATATTAAGGGCAAGTACACTGAAAGAATACTGAAGGAGGGGAAGTGAAATGGGGAAATTGAACATAAATAATAATTGTTTTATACTGCGGAATTAATATGGAAAGGATAATGGGTAAATTGCACTCATATACAGCAGGCAAATGTGCTGAAGTGTCAAAGAAGCATTTCTGATACAAATCCAGCTATACTAACGTAATAATATTTAATGTCAATGACAATACCGGAGTTATGCACATAAATAAAACCGGGCATGCTAACAAAGGATGTGATAGGGATATAAAACTGCAATGTAACAAAGGGGAATGAAAAACATGAGACAACAGTTTGCAAGGACAGAAGATAACATTATGGGATAAGTGCATTAACTGCAGTTATTGCAGATGAGCTGTATATACAAGGAATTTATGCATGCAAGCTGACACTGCTGCTGTATTCTCCATCTCAGCATGTATACAAAAGAACAAAAGGACCATACAGTTGTAATGCCAGGTACATCAGAAATGGACATGTTTTTGCAAGGAAATGTCAGTGGCACCCACAGGAAATAGTTTATCACCTATGAACATGTAATAGAGAAGTAAGTATATGGTCACATGAATTCTAAATGGTAATATAATAACACACAAAGTGCAAAATGACAACACAGATTGGATGATATGTCAGGATTTTAAGTTTTCCATTGTTGAGTTGCAGACATCTCCGATATTGCTATACTGGGCAAACTCACATGGATTTAAGGTCATGGATTCATAGGATGATAATAGGCCATTGGCCTGGAGGCCCTTATAAGCCCAGCCAAGAATTTCTTCCATGTTCCCACAAAGTCAGTACCTGTTTCCCCTGTCCAGCAGGGACACAGGTGGGATCCCATGGATGTATTTTCTGTTTCCCATCCAGTCGTCCAGGTTCCTCTTAAAGAGGGCTAGTGAGGTACTCTGAATGACTTGGAGAGGGAGTCTATTCCACAGATGGGTGAGTCTTTGGGACAAAATCTATCCCTACAACAAGTTCTATTAATGTCATAGGCCAGGTTGAGGCCTTGCGTATGGGTTGCACAGGTGGAGTTTGACTTAGGGATATGCAGCAATTCCATCAAGGCTGGGTCTAAGATGGCCTTGTATGCCAGACACAGGTCAACACTGAGCAGTCTGTACAAGTCTGAGTAGAAGGACAGGGCTTTTAGCCGATCTGTATAGGATAGGTGCTTGAGACCCAGGATTTTCCTGGTCATGAACCTGTATGGTCTCTCCAGCTGCTCCATATGCTTGGCAAGGTACATGCCAAAGGAGGCATTGTACTTGATAATGGGTCTGATAAGGGAGGAGTACAGGGATGTTATGATCGCCTTGTTCCTGGATGAAATACCCTTACTTATAAGTTGGACCATGTAGAAAGCATTCCATACAATGGAGGCAATGTGGTGGTCAATAGTCAGGTTGCTATCAACCTGGGTGCTCAAGTCCCTCACGAGTGAGCGCATGCTTAGTACATTGTTATTAATGTGATAATTAGTGGGGATGACATTTTCCCCAAAGAGGATAATGATGTATTTCTTGGCATTCAGTATGAGGCCATGCTTCTGGCACCAGTCATTAGTGTGGGCAAGGCCCTCTTGGAGGTGTTCACATCACTAGGGGAGTTTAAGACTGCTCCCAGCTTGCAATAACCTGCAAACCAGTGGTTTTGGCTTGCACCTGAGAAAAGTATATCCCAAACACCAGAGGCCCCAAGACCTATCTTTGGGGTACACCACTCGTTATGGGTCTACTAGAGGTGGCTTTCTCCTATTATGATGGAGTGGGTTCTATCAGTGAGCTGGTTAGCTACCCATCTGGTAACATACAGGTTGATGCCTAGCTGGGAGAGTTTATCTATTATGTCTGAGTGAGGAATAGTGTCGGAGGCTTTAGTTAGGTCAAGGTAGGAGTGTGCACTGTCTTCCCCTCATTCATGCCTTTGATCTCAGTTTCAAGGAAGTTGACCTAGTTTAACAGACATGATCTTCCTTTGACAAAACTAAACTGTGTGGGGTCAAGCATTTTGAGGTTGACAATATCCTTGTTTATAAGGTCCATGATAATGCGTTCCATGGCCTTGCAGATCAGGCTAGTTAGGCTGATGGGCCTATAATTGCCTGGGTCAGTAGACACTCCACCTATGTGTAGAGGGATGACAGTGGCCATCCTCCATTTGGCTGGGACAAAGCCGGTGCTCAAGCTTTGGTTGAATAGGGTGCCTAATAGAGCTGAGAGCTTATGCCTGAGTTCATGTAGGATGCAGCTAGGGATGTTATCATGTCCCATGGAGGCTGTATTTTTTGCCTTTGAGAGGGTATTAGAGACCTGCTCCCTGGTGATGAGGGGGGGGGGGCAGGTGCTGGGGAT
This sequence comes from Protopterus annectens, assembly GCF_019279795.1. Lineage (NCBI taxonomy): Eukaryota > Metazoa > Chordata > Ceratodontiformes > Protopteridae > Protopterus > Protopterus annectens. The sequence continues at coordinate 1,216,730,328 of NC_056744.1, forward strand.
GTCCTGGTTTACTGATGGGGCACAGGATGGTGAAGTTTTCACTGACCCTGTCTGCCACCAGATTGGCTATATCTATGGCGTTTGTGTATGCGGTGTTTTTGACCCCCAGTTCAGAGCAGATTGGTTGTTATCTTTGAGATTGTGGATGTATGTAAAGAATGCCTTGTGATTGTTCTTAGTGGATGTGGCCAATTTGGACTCGAAGTTAGCCTTAGAGGATTTCACCAGTGACCTTATTTGCTTGTTCAGACAAAGGAGAGATTGCTTCCAACTTGGCACCTGCTCCTTCTTGGTCCTGGACAGCAATTTTTTTCCTTTTATTATAGAGTTTGTTTATTGCTGCTGTCTACCAGACAGGTTTACTCTTCCTTGAGGAAGATGATTTTTTTCTGACCCTGACAAGGGAGGGGGTACAGGGGATATGGTGACTTCAAAAGTGATCACATTATGGTCAGATCTTACCAAGGAGAATGACACTGTAGGGGTGTTACATTGGCTCCTCATGTTCATTGGTACCAGGTCCAGGATATTTTCACCTCTCATGGGGGTATTAACCAGTTGATCCAATGCACTGGCATTGATGAAGTTGAGGAATCTCTGGGTATTCATGTTTGGGCTAGAATAGGTCTTCTACTCTATGGTTGCGTAGTTAAAGTCCTGTCACCCAGAATCAGGGTAGAGGGTTGAATCTTGATGGATTCAAGTAAGTCCAGATAGGTGGACTGGGTTTCCTGAGTCATGGTTGGGGGTCTGTAACTAGCTATTATTTACAGAGAACAGTAACATAACAGCAATTCGACAGCAACAACACACAAGAAAGTGTAACAGAGGACCAGTCTCAGTTTCTGATGGTCTGGCAGCATGCCATACAGTAAGAAATGTTTATGAAATCCCTCATCTCCATTGAGCTGTATAGTATGATGAAAACAATTACAGTAATAAATAAATGTCTGGATGAAGACATGCAATACAGCGCATAATTATCTTGGGAATAGGTAATGCCTGTGAGCGATGAAAGACATAATAAACATTTGCATCTAGTCACTTTTAAACACATGCTAGTACAGATATCAGATAGGTGCATACCAATCATGGATGCCACAGAAATGTGCATATAGGTCATGTCATGAAGAACACCCATGAAGGATTTATAGCACTTTCCTATCATAAGGGGTATAGATGCCCTACCTTGCATGACAAGTCCTGAAAAAAAGTGGTGTGCCATAACAAGTTTCTCTGTGTAAGCCACTGCTGTATGATACATTTCTCTGACAGAAAGACAGATGTTACCAAATAGAACCCCTAGCCTATTATACTAGGCTCTTTCCAGAACTCTGCATTGACTGCATGTGCCACTTCATATAGCAACAGATGCTGTCAAAAATAACTGAATTGAAAGTGTACATTAAGAAAGGAGTTATGAATATAATATGAATAACCAGATTTAATCATAATTTTTTTTATTTATTTTACATTTGTTAACCGGGAAAATCCGACTGGACACAGGTCCCTTTTCAGTGGAGGCCCAGGGAGAAAAGCTCCACAAGTTACATTACATAAGTAAAATTAAACACATAATAAAAATTATGCACACAATAAAGTAAACAATTTCAAAAATAATGAAGGTAACAATAAAAAGTTCAGTGCAGTAGAGGCAAAAATCAAACATTAGAATTTTAGGATGAAAACATGCATTGGTAATTGCTACTGACCACAAATAGTGTTTGTTGACTATTTGTTAAATATGTCCTTGTTGAATTAGATCCTGGAGTGCATGGGGTTTTATCAGGAAGATATCATGTCAAATGAGAACGACGATCATAATGTTGAGTTACAACATACCGACACATTATGATTATACACACCTACTTTATATGCAGTTCTTTTACTGTGGGAGCAGCACATATAAGGGTGGTGTCATCAGCATATTGTACTACTGAGGCAGAGAGTGCGGAGGAAGAGATTTTACTGGTTTGTAAAAAGAGAGAAAAGCAATGGGCCAAGGATGGAACCTTGAGGGGCACCTAAGGATACTGGTAACAGAGGGAACAATTCATTTTGCCATAGGACAGCCTGTTGTCAGTCTGATAAGTAGCTGTTGAACCATGAGATAGAGGAGGGGCTGATGTTTAGGGTTGATAGAGTTTTGAGAAGCATATCGTGGTTAACCATGTCAAAAGCTTTTGATAGGTCTAAGAATATGGAAGATACAAAAAGACCCTTTTTTCTGCAGTGGTTCACTGTATTAGTGAAAGGCAGTAGTGCAATGGTGGTGCTATGGGAGGATCTAAAGCCATGTTGTGCCTTACGTAGCAGGTTGTTATTTTGGAGGTACTGCATTAGTTGGGAATGAACAACTCTTTCTAGTATTTTGGATAGGGGTGATAGAATAGTCATTGGTCGGTAATTGGTGAGTTCTAAGGTGTTACCTCCTTTGTGTAGTGGTATAATATGTGATGTTTTCCATAAGGTCGGTATCATGCATTCAAATAGAGACCTGTTGAGAACAGCAACAGGATAGGCTATGGCTTCAGTTGCTATCTGAAGGAAATCTGCTGGTAGGTTATTATCAGTTAGTGTGGTTGGCTTGAGTTTGTGAAGGAGTTTAGAAATAACCTTGGTGGATACAGGGTGCAGGGAGAAGTTGGATGAATTGTCTTGTATGTTGGAGTGGGTTTTGTTAGATGTTGTTGTGGGGCAGCTAGCATTATTTTGGGCATTGGCTAGGGTTTGGACAGTTTCAGTAAAGTACTTATCACAGTACAATCACAGTACAATCAGGAAACTGCTGATTTGGCATAGTGGTATGTTGCTCTAACTGTAGCGCCCAGGGTCCTGAGCTCAAGCCTTGGCAGTGAAATTCATGCTAGTAACACAACATTTTATTCTAACAACTTTCCAAAATTATACAGCAATGTTTAAAATGTGTTCCTGGTTTTTGGCTTTTTGCCCTCCACCCCCCAAAAAAAATGAAATTGAAAATAAATGCGAGAAGCTGTGCAAGATGCCTATGGCTTACACTACTGCCATTTATATATATATATATATATATATATATATATATATATATATAGATACACACACACACACACACACACACACATACATATATATATATATATATATATATATATATATATATATATATATAAAATTGTGTGTGTGTGTGTGTGTGTGTGTGTGTGTGTGTGTGTGTGTGTGTGTGTGTGTGTGTGTGTGTGTGTGTGTGTGTGTGTGTGTGTGTGTGTGTGTGTGTGTGTGTGTGTGTGTAGACTTATGACTGAAATGTTCTGAATTGGGCAGTTTTGTCATTATTGGTTCAGGCATTTTGTTTCATTGCCTACTGGAAAAATGTTCAAACAATAAATTTAAAAAGTGATTTTGTGTGTGTGGAAGTAGACTTTTATGATGGAAATGTCTTCTGAATTGGGCAGCTTTGTCAATATTGGTTCATGCATTTTGTTTCATTGCCTACTGGAAAAATGTTCAAACAATAAAATTAAAATGCGCTCTAACTTAAGTCTAACAAGTGTGCTGTATTATACAAGGAATAAAATTTAATAAAGTCAGGAAGGTGTATCAAAGAACGCATCTATTTTATTGTTTTGTGTGCAAGGGGTCTATGATTTGAAAATGGCCCAAAGGTAATCTTTATCCACCACTGGCCAGATGCATTTTCTTTGGATGTGGTGCAGGTTTCAATTATATTTCAATAATGTGAGTTTCAAGGGCAGAGAAGTTTTAATGCCAAGTCTATTTTTACTGTGAGACAGTATTGCTTTGTTTAGCAGATATGGATTAATGTTTGTGAATTGTGCTATAAAAATGTAAAAATAAAATCCAAATCATTGTAGAAGTAAAGCAGTATGCATACATTAGTGTTTATGGTAAATGGTGCGAAATAGCCAAGTAATGGGACATTGGAATGGCTGCAGGGGGACTATGGTGCCACATTCCATTTGTTTGTTCTTCAGTTTGCATTTGAAAGTTGGTATCCCACAATTCCATTGGAGTGGTTGGGGTTATGTAATTATGTATGCAAATTTTACGTTAATCAGCGTATAGATTTGTACCTATTTTTCATGGGTCTTGTACAGATTTTTAATGTTTCCTGGGTGAGAGGTATGGATGGCATCAAAATTCATATATATGTAGTTACAATGTACAAAGCACAGTATCAAAGTCAGGCAACATGGGAGAATTCACACTCCAGCTGTGAGATGCTGCAGTTATAGTAGCATTATGTTATCATTGTGTGGCCAGTAAGTTATTTTCCCTGGGAATTCTAGGATTTGCTAATGTAACACTGTGGCACTGTAAATCCATATAATGAGTAGAAGTGCACATAAAGGTGGTTGTGAGGTAGCCAACAGTATATGACAGTAATCATAGTCACACTATTTAAACAGGATGGACTTGAATTACCTACCTATCCAGTTACACCATCTATACAGCACACTATCAGCAGTCAGTGCCACAGGAGAATGGTTAGTACAAGTGAGGCATACTGCATCTATAAAGGGATGACATCAGTAGTGTACTGTCAAGGAGATGTGTCTGATAAAATGACTTTTACAACCAACTAGGTTGTAAAAGTTGACATTGCAAATGTGTGTAAACCAGTCCTGATTTCATTTGCAGTCACACACACACACACACACACACACACACACACACACACACACACACACACACACACACACACACACATACACACACACACTCTCTTGCAGATGTTAAGCACTGCTATATTTGAACATCCTACATATCTATTTATACATTCTAGGGAATAGTTTAAGAAATGCAAGCACCACAGGAGAAGTCTGACATTTAAAGTGTAACATTCACTTTAGAAAGAATGGCCTCATCAGTGCGTTGCACCAGGGGTGTAGCCAGACAATATAATTTTATAATTGTGTGCTCTTATTGCTGCCTCACAAACCACTTGTCATTTGAAAAATGTCCCCAACTTAAATTCTTTACATCACTTTCCCTTTAAAAACATGGAATATATTTTTTTCTACTACGAGACTCCTATGGAAGCATTATTTTAAATAGTTGTGGATATAAGGCCTAAAAATGAAAATAAGGATCAATATTAGATACGACAGAGAACTTCTGTTACCTGGGCAGTTTCATCTCGCATACATGTAACTGCAAGAAGGAAGTTCTGGTTAGACTTGGAAAAGCAAGTGCAGCATTCACTAGACTGTCCAAAATCTGGAGAGCAAAAAACATTGCACTGTCCACAAAGGTGAAGCTATACCAAGCACTGGTGCTGTCTGCAGCCTTATATGGCGCTGAGCTATGGCCAATCACAGCATCAGTCTTGAGAAAACTTGAGGCTGCTCATCATGAATGGTTAAGATGCATTATGGGAATATCATGGAAGGACAAAGTAAAACATGACAGTGTTAGAGAAAGGCTGCAACAGAAACTGGAAAATATCATTATGAAAAGAAGACTACATTGGTTTGGTCATGTTAACCACATGGGCACTAGCAGGATTCCTATACAATCCCTCAACTAGCTTGATACAAGAGAAGACCAGGCAGACCTCAACAAAACCAGAAAAGAGTTGTAACAAGAGACCCCCCATCACCTGAATATCACTTGGGAGGAAGCTAAAGAAGTGGCAGCTGATAGAACACAGTGGAGTCAGCTTGTGCCCCAATGTATCATCGATGCAGGGTGAACCAAAGACCAAAGATAAAGCCTAAAAAAGCCATGGTTTCTTTAATTAAAGTATATAAAACTGTAACTGAATAAAACAAGGCACAGAAACATGACTGGAATCATAAAATGTTAAATGTTTAATGAGGCAAGCGCTTTCACACCAAATATTAGTGCTTCTTCAGACTATACAAAAACGACATCTGCAAACACTTTTAATATATTCACTCTAGTTCAAAGCAGCCAATAAACATCAAAGAATGGTAAAAACTTAATTACAGCTTGTATCATTTAAAATTGTACTAATGCCTAGCTACACCTTATGTTGCAATGTTGTGCTTGTGAAAGGTGGGATTATGGGATGGTGGAGTCATGTAGCAGTTTAAAATGTTTATCCAAAGTAGAAGTTAATTGATCACATGCTGACGTAACTGTAAACACCCCCACTCACACACACAATTTAAAATGAATAAACATAGCTAAACACAGCAGCACAAAGCACAGCAGAGTAATGTGGTAGAAGGCAATACAATCACAAGCTTTTGCCATAAACTGTGCACTTGCATTTAGCCTTATTTGCATTTGTTGCCCGGTGCCAGACATTGTGCAAACGCAGAGGTGGAGAATTAATGATAGAGAAGGGAGAAGATACATTAGCAGGGTGAGATGGAAGCAGGGACAAAGTAGTCTATGAAAGAAGAAGTATACTGGTGGTTCATAACAATATGTAGGTACACATAAAATATTGTATCAAAAAACAGTCAGTAACACTTTTCTATTCGCTGGATTAGAACCCTTGAAATTAGTCAAAAATCTACCTTTACATGTGAGCATTAGCTCATCACAGCACAAAGGAATTGCTACTTCACAACATATAAATAACACAATTGAAGCATAGTGGGAACTTACTAAAGCAGAAGGGGTGAACAGTGAAAGAGATACAAACAGATGCAGACAGGAATAGCAGCAACTTATTTTGTGGTACATGTAGGAACATCTGTATAGTGTGCTACTATTATTTATTTAATCTGTCTAGCTCTACACAATAAAGGCTTGCTATAGGGAGAATAAGGGGTAAGAGTGTGCAATAAACATGACATAAGCAGAATAAGGTTGGCTTAATAAGTCTCCCTGTTGTGGCTGCAATGTTTTTACAAATGATGTCATGCTGCACTATACAAATGGTATGTAAATGAAATGTACTTAGAGAGAAATACAGACATTGTAGTTCAGTATATGATAGGAATATTAAATGTCATCAATTAAGAAACTGATCTATAGCTGCAATCAAACCCATAACACTATGCAAAAACATTAGTATACAAAAAGGCAATTATCTCATCACACCAAAAGGAACTCCTACATTATTACATCCAGCAGACTAAGAACCGTTACATTTACTGTATTGCAGTACTGCCTTTAGTCGGCCTTTAATCTGTATTCTCACAGTGCAGTGGATTTATGCACATCTGCACAAAAGTAACTGGACCACTGCAGATTAAATTTAAATTTAAATCTTCAGCTTTTACAATAATAAGTTACATGGCGTTCACTGCCACTCATCATTGTTGTGCTATGCCAGCATTCACACAAATGCTGAGGGCATAAAGTGAATGATTTTCCATGAGCCAATGTCATGAATTTGTAGAGTCACCAAACCAGTGATAAGTCACAACAACAGAATAATGTTAAACCAGAATAAAAACTGAGTAACAACAAATAAACCAAAAAAGCTTTTATTATACCTTAGTAAGCACTTTTGTGTTGAACTGAACGTTTCATCAGACTTTAAAAATACACAGATTAACATTCACTTTTTAAAATCTAAAGAAAAAATCAGAGACTAATTCCTATTATGAAATCATAATAAGCTATCCAATCAACTGTAGAAGCTCTAACAGCAAATTAGACAATACACTATCTACCAATGTATAATAAAAAATAAAACAAACTATAATTTCTAGTATAACTTATATATAAAAATGACTTATCTACTCATCACCTAGTTCTAATAGTATATATGTGCTTGGTCATGGTAGGAGATACATGTCCAAAGCCATTAAATATAGTTCCATGAGACTCAAAAAAGATTCATCAGACCAATAGATTGCCAGAATTGCATAATAAAATGACTGAATGAATATTTGGTATCTTGTGTATACTTGTTTAATTCAGCTCTCTATAAAGAAAACATATTCATATCTTTTGCATTTAGAATTGCTAGGTATTTCCAACATACAAAATTCAATGCTTACAAGTGGCTATAACCCAAAAATGAAAAAAAAAAAAACAGTATAGTCAATTCCATGAGCACAGCACAGCATTGCAATAAAATGTAAAAATTCCTAAATGCATGCCATTTAAACCATTTAAAAACAAACTGCTGCCACTGCAACCTAAATGAACCACCTATTTAACAAGAATAGATAGAGGAACAAAGAATAAATACCAGGGTACCTGCATTCATAAAACTTCACAGTAAACATTTAAGAGGTGTGCTATTATAATCAAAATTTTTATAGGAAAAGTCTATGTATACTCATGATTAAAAGCTGACTAATATTGGTAAAAAACATCAATCATCATTCAAGTGTTTTATGTATAAATGTGTATGTCTGCTTACAGGCATCAGGTCTTATAACCTTAAAGAACACTACTCAATCAGTAAAATAAAGATGAAAGTACCTTACCTGATAAAAACATCCAAAGAAATGTGATAATTAAGTTATAAATCTGAAGAATAAGGCCAGTGAAGGGGCATAGATCCTGAAAACATCAAAAGAGTGTAAAAAACCCTGAAGTTGCTTAAGAACTATCCCCTATGTGCATAGAGCCAATCAAAGAAGTCTGTGTGAAAGAAGGACTATCATTACCTTTAACTGGAGTCAAATAACCAATCAATGGGGTGAAAAAAAGAAACTTCAGTAAAAAACTTGACTTCACAGTAAACATCTAAGCAGGTATGCTATTATAATCACAATCTTTATAGACAAAGCCCGTGTATACACATATAACTTAAAAGCTATAAGAAAACTAGCTGGCTAATATTACTAAAAACATCAGCCTTCAAGTGATATATTTATACATATAACACTTGAAGGCTGATGTTTTTCTTTTTTTTTTTTTTTTTACCCCGTTGATTGGTTATTTTCTTCTCCCTCATTAAACCCACATAAAAAATTAACCATGGATAGGAACTTTTTTGCTATATCTGTAGCCAGTCTAGTGAACATGGGCATCCTGAGGCAATTGTCTAATCTGTACTGACAACACTTAATCCTGAAACAGTACATGCACATAATTTCTCTCACTAAATAAGGACTTGACACATCAAATTCTTGTAATACCAAGCTGAACGTGCTACTGCTCAATGCTAAGAGTCTTAACAAGAAAATGCACTTCCAGGAAGCGTTCTTTGCCCTGTAGAATGCTGATGTCTGTGCATGGTTCAAGGCTGAGGAAAGCACCCTAGCAGACCACCCTCTAAAAAGGAAAAAAAATGAAAGGAGGAGGTGTTTTCATTTACATAAAAAACAATCACACCTCTAGACTGGTCAAGCAGAATGACACGCTTAAGGTACCCCATGCTCAGTTGACAACAGGCAAAATCCCTCACTATCTCATTGCTAGCTACAGGTCCCCAACGATGAGGCATGAACTCTACTCCACGTGCCAGAAGTTACTAGAATCACTTACCATTCAGTCCAAAAAACTACTCACAGGTGATTTTTAACTACCCATCCATAACTGGGAAATCTATATGACCACTAACATGCATGCTGAGAGATTCCTGGACTTTATCAATGCTATTTGTCTGGAACAGCTGGTCTGCACATCCATTAGGAGTTCAAACATCCTGGAAATAGTACCCACAAACATGGGGGAGCATTGTACCTCCCCAGCATAGCATCCTCATTGGTAATATCATATCTTAAATCAGCCTATAATCAACCAGAAGAAATAGAAAACCTGCTGGCTGATAAATTCATCTCCAATTTCACCCCTCATCACCTCTGGTCACTCCCCATAAAATAACCCCTAGCATTCCTTTACCTGTCATCACAAAACAACAGGTCATTACTGCACTCTGTAAAGCTAAAAACATGGCATCAATGGGCCCTGATGGAATCATAGGCTGCATATTAAATAACTTGAAACATTTCCCAGCAAATCCACTTGGATCTCAGTTTAACCACAATCTCCAGGCAGGCTTTGTCCCAAGAGAGTGGAGGACAGCAACAGGCATCCCTCTATATAAGGGGGGTCCATCAGTTGAACCAGGAAACTACTGACCCATAAATCTGACTGCAAGGCTATGGAAAGGATAATCATGGACCTAATTAACAATGATATAGGAAATCTCCAGACTCTAGGCCCAACCCAGTTTGACTCTGTCAAGTGGCATTCCTGCCTGCTCAATCTGCTGGACTTCTTTGCGAAGGTTACTAATGCCATGACTGAGGGTATACTGCCTACCTTGACGTGGTCCAGGCATTTGACACAATACCCCCACTCAGGTATTATAGATAAACTCACATAATTGGACATAAACCTCTATGTCATCAGATGGATAGCCAAATGACTCCTGGATGGGACACATGCTGTTCGAGTGTGCAAATCCACATCTTGCAAGAGGCCAGTCACCATTAAAGTACCACAGGGCTCAGTGCTGGGGTCCCACCTGTTTGTAACATAATTCTCAGATGTCAAGGAAATGTAGATGGCCTTAAGCTGACCACATTTGCTGATGACTGTAAGCTGGGGGTAATCACTGACTCACCAAATAATGTTGATATCCTGCAGAAAGGTCTGACGTCTGACACAGACTATTGATTGGTGTCAGAGCCATGGCTTCAAACTTAATGTAAAGAAATACATAATAGTATCCTTTGGGAAATCAAACTCAGATATATAGATAGTAATCTGAACTTTGATTACCATGGAGTCTATGGTGGTGAAGAAATCCTTCTATGTGTCTCAGCTTATAAATAAGGGCATGGCATCCAGATCTAAGGGTGTCATAGTAACACTGCACTCTGCCCACATCAGTCCAGTAATTGACTATAATCCACCCTTTAGCATGTACCCTGCTAGGTACCTGCCACATTTGGAGCATCCTCAGAGGTTTCTCACCAAAAAAATACAGAGTATAACCCACATGTCATATGTGGACTGATGAAAACCCCTATCACTGTATTCAGTTACCTACAGATTACTCAATGGTGATTTGTTTCTGACATACAAGACAGTCTCTGACCAAGCCCTGATGGAAATGTTGCATATTTGCAAACTAACTGCATAAGGATTACCTGCTCCAAAGATTAAACCAGATCTCTGACATGAATAGATCATTCTGGAAAGACACATATGTGTCCCAGAGATTGCTCCCTCCTCTGGAATAGGCTTCCTACTCATGTGAAGCAGAGCCCTTTCCTAACCACCTTTGAGCACAATCTGGACCAATGGATGGGAAGTCGCAAATTCCCTCCTGGAGTGGTGCCCATGCCCTGTATGGACAGAGGCAGTCCGCAGTCAGAACCCTGCTTGCTGACCCTTGTTATATTTCCCCTAGGGATAGAAAATTCGGTAAAATCTGGGAAAAACTGGCTAGGCCTGTGAGGGCTCTTGAGCTATTAGCCTAGTAATCTCCTATGAACATCTTGAATTTCTTCATTTTTTGCCATCAAGACTGCTGAGAAAAGCATAACAATGCCAGTCTTCATTGCACTGTTAATGGCAGTCCAAAAAATTATCAGTTTTTAACTGAGACAGTGAAATACCATTCAGTGCTATTGACCACAGCCAACCAATTGACCACAATGCCAAATGGCACACACATTATATAGTGAAATGAAAAAGAAACAAAAATGGTGATCAAATATTTTAAATGCACATTTCACATGTTTAAACAAAGTTATTATCTTGCAACAGGAACCTGTACAGATTTGAACACTCAAGCAATGGTAGTGAGAACAACCATTTAAAAGTATTTCCAATATTTGCTACAGACAAAGATATATATTAGTAAAGAGAAAAAAATATTTAGATACAATGATAATGTGACATTGAATCAAATCACATTGAAAGTGCAACAGACACAAGTTATGAAAGTTTTCCTTTCTCACTTGACAGTGCATGTTTGAATGATTGTGATACTGTCAACAGTTAGGATATCGATGTACCCACACAATATTAAGCAAAGCCTGAAAACACTGCATGTATATTTCATTCATTCATTACGGTGCCTCATTCCCTTATCTTTGCTTTCTCAACAGCAAATCTAAGTCTGATTTATTGCATATATTATATTTATCAATGCTTAAAGTACTCCATTGAATATGAACAACATTTCTTACTAAGGGGCAGTAACTGTTGTCATTAAAGTTGGTACTTGAATGTTAGAAATGCTGCTTTTCTAAATCAGTCAATGTCTTTTCAGACTGTTTGTTAAGTCCCTTCTCCCTGACACACTCTCAGTGAGTGCATGTTAAAGAGGGGAGACTGTGAAAGCTGACTGATCCTGCAGTCAGGGTAATCATAGACACTTGCCATCCATTAGTAGGGAATACTTCTCAATGCTCATACTTGCACTGCTAGGGCATGTGTATGTAATAGCGTAGCTCCTTGCACCATGTTTACATTCCCTACACTTAGTTTAGATTGTGGTATTCAGGAATGCTAATGATTTCACACCTGATTTGCATACTCACAGTACTCACAGGGCTGATTCTGCACTATATAAAGATCATCATGTAGCTAATACTGTTGTATAATAATGGGGAGGCCGTTTGGATCCAGAAAGCTTGATATTGCTAAATAAACACAACTTTTGGAACATTACCTATGTTCTACACTTCTGTATTGTCAAGTTATGTTGCTATTTCTTACATAATGATTTTAATTTAACATTAAAATGTGTTAGAGATACAAAAAAATGGCTTAAGGGTACAGCTGAGTACAAAAAAAAACTGTAAGAAATGTAAATAATTGTACTCAGCTTGCACAACCAAAAACTTTAATACAATAAAAATAAAAAACATAGAGTAAGCGCTTTCATGACCACAAACTGTCACTTTATCAGACAACTGGCAGTTAAAAGTATATCCTTATATACAACATTAATTACATCATTAATTAATTGATCAACTGATGTAATAAAGGATGTAATGAAAGCATTTTTGGACACTGAAAAACTATTAAAAACAGAAAAACAATATACAAAAAAACGTATAAAAAACTTTTAAAAGGTTAGAAACGTTCTATTCTGTAGTAAATTTTTTTAATGTTTCAGACGTCTACGTTTTAAAAAAGATTTCACAGAAAAGGCACCATTTAGGCCCGGAAATCTCTCTGCATTTAGTAAGAGAATCCACTTTTGTTCAGCTGCTTCAGTGATGCTATCAATATCTCCTCCTTGGGTGTTGGCATCTATAACTTGAATGACAAAAAACCTAAAAGTGTGTGAGGACTCTGTTTGCATGACATGGTTGGCTAATGCATTACTTTCTTTCTGATTTCTGATGTCCCTAATGTGTTCCAAAATCCTATCCTTCAATAACCTGCTGGTTTTTCCTATATAAAATGCATGACATTGTCTGCAATAAGCAAAATATACTATGTTAGTAGTTTGACAATCAGCATAACAGTTAATTCTGATGGTAAAATGCTTAAAAGGATATGTATAAAGTGCATTGGAGTAGATATATTGACATGCAGAACAATGTCTGCAGGGAAACGTGCTTATTCTCATAAATTCATGGGTCTTATTAATGGTAGTCCTATTGCAAAGATGTTGTTTCAATGTTTTATTGTTTCTAAAAGAAAATGCAGGTTTGCTACTGATTTTGTTCTGTAGCTCAGGAACGTCTTATAAAATTTTCCAGTTCCTTTTTATAACATCACAGTAGTCATTAATGTCACTGGAGTATTGAAAAACAATTCTAAGGTTGTCATTGAAAGGTGTTTTGCTACTTTGTTCATCATCAGTGGCATCTCTAAAATAAGGTTGGCAGCAGTCACCTCTATGTGTCCATGCTTCATCAATAATTTTATCTATTTCTTTTCCAGAGTATCCTCTCTCCAGGAACTCTTGTTTAGTTATGCATAAGATATCTTTTGCATCAATGTCATTATTATGTAGTCTAAGCACCCTATACACTTGACCTTTTAACATATTGCAAGGAATATGTCTAGGATGCATGCTTTTGTTGTGTAAAAGGGCATTTTTCCTTGTAAGTTTTTTTTATGTATTCTACTACCTAAATGATTCAGCTCTGATTTCTTCAGACACACATCTAAAAACTCAATTTCACTATGAGAGTACTTAAGACTGAATTTCAGAAAATCTGTTGTATTATGCATATAGTCAATCAATTTCTCAAGTTATTCGATATCACCTTTCCAAAGCAGAAAAATATTGTCTACAAAGTGTTCATACCACAGAATGTGTTCATAAAAAACATTTGCTGTTGGTAAAAGTGTTGTCTGTTCCCACTGTGTTAAAACCAGGTTGGCGTAGCTATTGGCACTAGCAGTGCCCATAGCCACGCAAACTTTTTCAAGATAAAAGTCATTTTCAAAAATAAAAACATTATTCTCTAATATAATCTCTAATAGGGAGCAAATAAGTCTGACCTGATCATCATCAAAACATTTGTTCAGAGTTAAGAAGGATCTAATCATATCAACACCCCATTCATTTGGAATGGATGTAAACAAAGACTCTATATCTAATGTAACAAAATATAGTCACTGTCTAGAGTCGTCAGTCTATTATGCAGTCTTTGTAAAAAAGTTTTAGAGTCCTTTAAGATAGTATAACAACTATCTAACAGTGTATGCAAATTATTTTCCATATAAATTGATAAAGATTCGATGCACCAACCTCCACCAGATACAATGGGTCTCATTGGTGGTAAAGACCTATTTTTGTGTATCTTAGGTAAACCATAGATTTTAGGAACTGTAGGATTTACTGTGTTAAAATACTTAAACAAATCTTCATTAATTAACCCTGTCATGAGCAGGTCAAAAACTAAAAAAAGAGACTTTTTCTGTAATACCAGTAACAATCCGTTTAGATATGCACTGATAGGTAACAGCATCTTGCAATAACGCTTTCATTTGATTCAAATATAGGTCTTTGTCAAGAACGACAATTCCACTACCTTTATCTGCAGATTTAATGCCAATTGAATGCATATTCTTAAGTTCATGAAGAGCATCAAAATCTTGAGTAGTCATATTGCAGAAAGTAGCTCTAGTAACTTTTTCAAATAATGTCCTGAATTCAGTTTCACAAACGTCAATGAAAGTTTGAACAACAAAATTCATAATGGGGACAAACGTGCTGGGTCTTTTGTAATGAAAGGCATCGTTTGTATTATTACTAAACATACCCTTTAGTGATAAATTTCTGCCTAATAACCTAAGGTCTTTAAGCATTTCAGCATGATCCACTCATTTAGTGGGAATGAAGGAAAGACCTTTATTAAGCAACTGAATGTGCTCTGTTGTAAGCTCAAAAGAAGAAATGTTAAAAATCAAACCTGTGTTTAGTAACATCGTCTTTTCACAGACTGGGGATTCTGTTCGGCACTGTTGTTTCTCTGGAGCTTGCCTTTTCTTGCTAAGCACCTCGATCTGCTTCTGATAGGAAGTGGGTTCTTCAATAAGAAATCCTCCGTTCGGTTGTTTTCTAAAAAAACGCCATTATCTACCACATTCCTACTATCCTTTTGCATTGTATCAGAGACTGATGTAGTGTTCGTACTGCTAGGACTGCTTATAGTGGCTTCAGGGACATCTGAAGCATGAAAAGACTGTTCCGTTGAAGCTACCTTGTCTGTGTCCACAGGCAAGGATAAATTACTCGTCAGTACTGTAGCGGCTGATGTAGAACAAGTTTTAGCAGAGGCTCCACCCTTTCCAGCTATGTTGTTGACAATTGGATTAGCTACGTGATTGGCAGTTTCAGTACCAACTCTTCCTGTCTGCTCTCTCGGCCAGGAAAAAATGTTCTGAGAATGGAAGTCTTTCAAATCCCTCTGTAGTTTTTTAACCTTTGTAAGTTGTAGTCTTTTATCATAGGATATGATGTTTTCTTGTAGCTGTTCTAGCTTGTCTCCTATAACATCAATTGGAAAACGACTAGCAACACCATTTTCAATCTGAATAATGTCACTTTTCAGTTCACATTCCACGGGACCAAAGAAGTCTATAAGAAGCTGTATATAGCCAGCGTTAAATTGTAAATTTAGTTGCTGCCATCTTCTGAGAAGTTCAGGATATTGGTCTTCATAGCTAGGCATATTTAATACTCTTAAGCTTCTCAGAATGACTTTATGCTGTAGGGAGGCTTGTAGATATAAACATTACCACTGCAGCCTTTTATATTTGTATAATTTATTTTCAAGGTCTCGGTAACATTGCAGGAATTCCGGGTGTAAACGGTTTCACAATGGTTATTAGTTGCAAGAATCCGATCTATTGCCAAAAAAGGATTGTCTTGTACATTAAGTACTCGAAGAAAACATTCATTTCCTGATTCCACGGATAATGAATTCAGTGTAGTTTCCATCTGAAATAAGTTGGTGTGCCCCTCTTGTCGAATAAAAATAAATTGTTAGAGATACAAAATGCAACTTAAGGGTACAGCTGAGTACAAAAGAAAACTGTTTTTAATATTTTTTCAGTGTCCAAAAAAGCTTTCATTATATCCTTTATTATATCAGTTGATCAATTAATTAATGATATAATTAATGTTGTATATAAAGATATACTTTTAATTGCCAATTGTCTGATGAAGCGGCAGTTTGTGGTCGTGAAAGCGCTTACTCTATGTTTTTTATTTTTATTGTATTAGAAGTTTTTGGTTGTGCAAGCTGAGTACAATTATTTACATTTCTAACATTAAAAGGTGAATTGGACTGATCTCTGAAAAGCATTTTTTTATCTTAATTGTTTTTTTTTGTCCCTTACTTTTGGCATAGGCATCTCTGCATTACAAAAAGTATGCTACAGAATACTACATGATCTATTTTTACATTGTATTTAACTGATTTTCCACAATTATTGCAGATGAGTGTATTCTAATTTAGCAGGAAGGTCTAGCATTTTTACCTGTGTTAGAAAGAAAAATGTGTTACCTGACTGCCTGCCACAGCAGGGGAGATGGCACTTATAATAGTTTTGTTTTACACTTCTAATACTTCATTTTGAATTGGCATTGTTAATGCTGCAGTCTATTACACAGTTAAACCTGTGTTATTTGCATTACAAAACTGTTATAGATTGTTTTTGATATCTGATTTAGAAATATTTATTTCTTTTTTTTTTTTGGTGGGGGCTGCTGTCCTAACTTGTGTGTAGTGATTGGGAGCATTAACTTTTAAATTGTTGTGTGCGTGATGGATGCATGCATTCACACACAGCTGAGTGCATAGCAATCCTGTGTGCGTATTATATAAATAATTATTTGTGTCTGTTTTTTGTTTCATTTCATATAGGGACATGGCACATACAAAGAAATCTATACCTCACAAGCCACCCTATAGTGATTCAGAAAATGAGGTTATTATCCAGACCTTACATCGCCATGGGGGTTTTCTGTTAGAGAGAGTTAGAGGTGACCAATCTGCCCAAGATAGGATATGGTAGCAGGTGTTCGATGACATTAATGCTGTTGGAGGGCATGGCAGAACTTCCTGCCAGATACAACACCACACAGGAGATATGATAACCTCTGCCTGGCAGCTGCAATTGCCTGGAAACAGGTGCTACCAAACCACCACTAACTGAAACAGAGGAGTTCCTGTCTACTGTCAGAGATCTGGATACCTCAGCAGCGGGTCCCCACAGAATTTTTGATATTGGTGCACATGTGGATGACAGACAGAGAGTGTCACCAGCAGACCAGCCACATATTCAAAATGCAAATGTCATTGTTATATCTTTATAGGCATATATCTTAGATATCTGATACATGTATATGTGTATGTATATACAGAGAGCCAGTGATAACTTTGAGTCAGACTACAGTTATAGAGAAATAAGAGTAGGGTGTTTTTGGGGGGTGGAGAATCCAACTGTTCACTACATTTTTGTAAGAGAACATTTTTAATCTACTCTTGTGAAAGGATTATTCTCTTTCTTGTTTCATGTACATCCTGGTACTTATCAGACTTCTTTCCTATCCATTCCTCACATACAGGCACTTCTGGATTGCAGGCTGCCAGACCACCTGCACATGGTAAGCACACATTTGGTTATTGTTACTATTGTATATAAGGTAGATTTAGGTCTGCATGAGAATAAAGTTTGTGTTGCTTTAGCATCTGTTGGAATTTAATATTCCTTTTGTATAAGGAAAATATGTGGTCAATGTTATTCTTTCTTTTTCTGTTTGTTGTATCTATTGCTTGTTATCATAGGAGATTCTGAGAGTGGCACTATGGGACTCCTACCACCTCATTTCAGAATATAGGTAGACTCTGATGATGATAGTGTTGATGAAGAGGCACATTCTGTGGGTGCAGAGGGTCAGTCTGTCACTGAGGCTGTGACTCCTATATTCCTTGCCCGTATTTGGACACAGTCAGTATGCCCACACATACCCATGACTTGGAGACCTCTGACGTAGGACAAATTGAGGGTGACACAGTTGATAAGGGAAGTGTGGTTGTACAGTTGCTTGATTCTCCCGATAGCCATTGTGAGGGCATGATGCCACACAGGAGGGTTGGTAGTGGTGCTTGAAGGAGGCCTACTGTCCACCCTCCTCCTGATGCTGTTGTGTCATTAATTACTCAGCAAAACACAAGTGAAGAACCAGAAACATCCAAAGACACTCTGTAATCACCAAATGTAGAAATTTTTTAATACGAAGCTTTCAGGTCTACACCCTTCATCAGCATACATCTCAATGTCTATTCATCACATTTAAATGGAGAAACATTACAATCACATGAACAAACCAGCCATACAAAAGAAAATATAAAAGACTAATTAACATATCTCATTAAAATTTTAAAACCACATATAAAACATAAAATATTATACATTCTCCCTCTGTTTTTTAACTAGTATTGGCTTTAAACTTACTTTATTATTCAATCCAGGCATTTTATCCGCCTGCAAACGTATAATCCATTCATATTCTTTCAATTGCAATAAATTATCTACATCTCCCCCCCTCATACCCATATTTAACACATAAATACATCTAAATTTAAAAGAGTGTGAACTATAAACCATTAAATGTCTATAAAGCCCATTAGTTTCAACTTTTCTCTTAATTTTGGATTTATGTTCTATTATTCTATCTATTCTAAGTTGAAACTAATGGGCTTTATAGACATTTAATGGTTTATAGTTCACACTCTTTTAAATTTAGATGTATTTATGTGTTAAATATGGGTATGAGGGGGGGAGATGTAGATAATTTATTGCAATTGAAAGAATATGAATGGATTATACGTTTGCAGGCGGATAAAATGCCTGGATTGAATAATAAAGAAAGTTTAAAGCCAATACTAGTTAAAAAACAGAGGGAGAATGTATAATATTTTATGTTTTATATGTGGTTTTAAAATTTTAATGAGATATGTTAATTAGTCTTTTATATTTTCTTTTGTATGGCTGGTTTGTTCATGTGACTGTAATGTTTCTCCATTTAAATGTGATGAATAGACATTGAGATGTATGCTGATGAAGGGTGTAGACCTGAAAGCTTCGTATTAAAAAATTTCTACATTTGGTGATTACAGAGTGTCTTTGGAGGTGTCATTAATTACTGCCAGACATATGTGTAGGGCCATGGTGGAGGGACAGACATGTTTCACCAGGGCCTCGGAAGAGATAGTGCAACTACTAAATGTCATGCATTCTGACATTAGTGACTCCCTGAAGTATGTGGGTAACTCCTTAGAGAAGATGAATGACACACTGGATTGGGCAGTGTCTGTGGTGGAATGACCGTTTTTAGGAAGGTGGGCATCCATGTGGCTGGAGAGCTGCTACATCTTCTCATGTTAGCAGATGTGGCCATGCAAGATCCTGCTCCTGTATCATGTTAGCAGATGTGGTCATGCAAGATCCTGCTCCTGTAGTGACACTACATCCACTGCTCCATTAGTGATTGCGGAGTCCACACCCAGACGTGGTAGGTGATATAGTCATGAGGAGAGCTCATCCAACAGACACCACTTATAATACCCCAATTTCTAACCAGGGAAGTGGAAGTAGCAGTGCAACTCCTGGTAGAGGTGGTTGGGGAAGATGACACTAAACTAATTACTCTACCATGCATGGCTCATGCCTGTCAGAGATGCCAGGATGTAGTGCTAGAACAGTGCTTGATTGTTTTCATGCAGCTACACACACACATAGAAAAAACAATTTTCACTTGTCCATACCACTTCACACACATACAAACTATCCAGACAGTACTCCAGAGGGTTATACATCTATTGTTACTGATCCTAAACAATGTAAACTCTGATAGATACACGTATCTCTTGGTCGCACACACTCACTTCTTTGGTGTCAGCCTTACCTTCATACCCCCTCCACCCTGTCCAAATGTTGATGACTTTGCCCTGCCCTTTGCACATGTCTTTTGAATTAAGGTTGCAAATATATCTCATACATGTTGTGATTTGCTAATGTTTGCTTATTCACAAGCTTGCATTTATCAATATGTATTACAGAAGAAATGTTGTTGCTTATTTGTTAATACTCATTTGTGAATGATTGCTTCTTTAATTGTTAACATTATTGTATTTCGGTTAGTATTGTCATTACAGCATTGGAAACATTAAATACTTCAGTCTTGCTTCTTGGTATAGTTGTGCAAATGAGGGTGTAATTGACCTGTTTCATGTTTTATAAATGATGGGCAATTCAAATTCTTGATGCACAGCATTGTTCCTAATATGTAAGTAAATACAGCAAAAATCTGACAAAGGAGATATTATTGACATAACTCCTCACCTCATACAAATGCTCTGCTTAGGGGCATATATATATATATATATATATATATATATATATATATATATATTTCTATATGAGATTAATCAGTTATATTATTTTTTTTTTTTTTCTTTACAGTTTCTGTACTTACCTTGTCATTACTACAGGTACAAAGTGTGTCCTTGGGGGTTGTCCCTGTCTGATCCTGTCAGAACACCGACATTACATGGTTAGATAAAGGTTGTGCTGTTTGATAGGCATCAGTTTTCCTATTTGTATGCGTGTGTGTGGAATCTTAGGCTTTGAGCTAGGTAGTGACTATGTGTGTGTGTGTGTGGGGGGGGGGTGCTATCCTTTGTCTCTTAGCCAGATCCAGGACATACTGGGCATGCCTCTGTCTGCCTGCACCATCTGCAGCTGGTGGATGTTCTTTGTGTTTCACTGTTGCAGTCATTACATTTGGGTAATCTGCTGGCAGGTTGCCCTCAGTCGGCCTGATTAACAAAGTCTTGGGTCCTGCATCAGTTGCTGCCCTTTCTTCCATGACGTCAGGTCATCAGGGGTATAAAAAAAGTAGCCGACGCCATTACATCAGTCTTTCTTGCCACGCAAAAACCAAAGCAGAAGCAGTTCGCAAGTGCCAGTCGGCGAACACCTGAAATTTTTATTTTCGAGTTTCAGAACCGAAGTCTTCAACTAAAAGCTAAGTACTCCATTGGGGAAACTTTTTCTTGCTCCTTACTGATGTCAGTAAAAGTTAATAATTGCATTACTTGTGGGAAGCAAATACCTCATAAGGATTTTCATTTGTACTGTATTCCTTGCCTAGGCCCTGATCATAACATACCTTGTTGTCGGTTTTGTGCTAGATTTAATCAGTGCACTATTAAACGTGGGTATATTTTTGCTTCTAAATATTTTGGCTCACGATTTAACTATCCAGAAATGACGTCGGTTAGCAATCCAACTACCGGAATATCTAAAAAACGCAAAGAAAAAGACAGAGACAGGTCGTCGAGGTCCAAAACTGACGATGACGCTTCTTCTAAGCCAGTCGCTAGTTCGCCGGTACTCGGTAAGGCACTTTTGCAGCCCCTGATGTCCGCTACTTTTGATTCGCAGGCCCCTACTGAGACCCATTCGGAGTCCGGTATGCCACGAGATGCTTTAAGTATTGAATCCGCGGATGTCTCTACCTGTGCAGGCACCGGCTTCTGAGGGTGTTTTCAGGCCTAAATATTTGTATATTAAACCGACGCCATCTTCAAAACTAAGGCCAAAATCTACTTTTATGTCTAAAAAAACGATGCTTGGGTCACGTGTGCAGGCCCCTATATCTAAAAAGCAAATGATCAAAATGGTTGAAGATTTAATTACCTTGATCAGGGGTAGCCAGCCCCCTCCTGCTAAGAGGCCTAGGCAAGACATTGATTATGAATCTTCTGATCAGGATTCTATTTCTTCTGATTCTTCTACTGAACAGGATTTACCTATACCTACTTATGAGGACTCTGACACAGAAGATTCCATTCCTTCTGCTTCTCCCCCTGAGGATTTCTCCTTTGGAGAAACTTTACATACCTTAAGGGAACATTTCCACTGAGAAAGTCAGGATTTCTCTGAATCTAAAAAGACAATTAGGGATTTTCTTCTTCTTCCTCAGCATAGGCCTTTGGCTATACCTCCTCTACTGCTAAAAATCCTACCCCATCTGATAGAGATTCCATGGCGCTGGATAGATGGGGTAAGAAGGTTTACACATCTGCAACCTTGGCAATCAGGGCTTTAAACTGTCAATTTCATATGCTTAAATATCAACAGCATATCATGGGACTACTTAAACAAAAAAATGACGTTAATCTCTGTGTGAAAAATAAAGATTTGCAGGATTTATTACATTCAGCTGAACAAGTTGGAAAACATAATTTGCAATGTGGTTTTGATTCCTTGGAGGCCTCTTGCAGGGCTGCTGTAACTGGATCTGTGCTAAGAAGGCATGCTTGGCTCAAAGAGCAAACTCTGCCTGACCATGTTAAAGCAAAATTGCTGGATGCTCCTTTACAACAGGACTGTCTCTTTGGTAATAAGGCTGAAGAAGTGTTAAAAAAGATGGAAGATAAAGCTAAATCTATGCAAACTGTGAAAGATTTCTTACAAGTGCAACCTCCAAGATTTAGTAGGCACTAGCCTACTAAGAACTGGTCTTTTCCAGTGCCTTTGAGAGCCACTCAAGTCAAATCCAGACATTCCAAAGGCTCCAGGTTTCAGTCACAAGGAACTTTTAGAACAAAACAATGGGGTGCCTCCACCTCCAAATCTGGAAACAACAAGGCACCTCCCTATGGTAAACAGCCTCAATGACTTCCCTCTACAATCACCAAGCACTTACCTTTTAGCTGCCCCTTTGGGGGGAAAACTGGCACTTCATGCACGAAACTGGCAACTTATTACCCAGGACAAATGGGTTTTAAATATAGTATCCCAGGGATACAGATTTCATTTCCACACGTTGCCAATCCCAAACGGATGGCCAGATCTACCCCCAAATCAGTGGGCAGAGGCCAAGAAACAAGTTCTGTCCCTCATGAACATGGGGGCTATTCAACCAGTACCAGAAGAGGAAAAGGGACAAGGTTTCTATTCAAGACTTTTCCTGGCACCCAGAAAAGACAAACCAGTTCTGGACTTATCCACTCTAAACACATTTCTGGACATTCCAAAATTCAAGATGCTGACTCTTCAACAGTTATAACCTATGCTAGGCAAAGATGCCTGGTTGGTAACTCTAGACTTAAAAGAGGCTTACCTGCATATCCCAATCAGGGAATCTTGCAGAAGATACCTCCACTTCAAAGCAGGCTACTTGCATTACCAGTTCTCTGCACTGCCCTTTGGCTTATCTATTGTGCCCAGGATCTTCACAAAGTGCCTGGCTCCAGTAATTGCATTTTGCAGGCAAAGAAATATTCAAATATATCCATACCTGGATGATTGTCTAATTCAGGCAGAAAACAAGGACATTCTTCTAAAGCATCTGGCGTTTGTAAAAAGGGTTCTAACTTGTCTAGGGTACACCATAAATGAAAAGAAATCACAACCGGTACCCTCTCAAAAAATTACATTCCTGGGTGCAAGCTTGAATACAACTGCCCAGATGACTTTCCTTATGCCAGAAAAGCAAATTCAATTGGTGACTTACTTCAAACAGGTGGCCACAAAAACCCTGCTATCTGCAAGACAAATTCTGCAAGTCTTGGGGTTCATGGTCTCCTGCATTCTTCTAATTCCATATGCAAGACTGCATATGAGGAAACTCAGTGGTACTTAAAAAGTTTATGGAGTCAACATTGTCACAGCCTGGAAACAATGATTCCTATCATACCTTGCCTGCAACTAGAGTTCCTATGGTGGGCTGAGGCCTGCCACCAAAACAAGGGACTGCCATTCACTCCACCCCCTGCTGCCCAAACCCTAACTACAGATGCATTAGACTATGCTTGGGGGGCTCATCTGGCAGGAAAGTGCATTCTGGGCAAACAGAGCCCAAATCAAATGCACCTACATATCAATCAGAAAGAGATGCTAGCTGTACAGAATGCACTGAGAGCCTTCAAGGACTACCTTCATCCAGGACAACTAATGATAAAGACAGACAACACCACAGTTATGTGGTACATAAACATGCAGGGGGGTACACATTCCTACCCCCTTTGCAGACTAGCCATGGCATTGTGGAACATGGCCTTGACCTACCAAATACAACTACAAGCTCAATTCCTGCCAGGAAAGCTAAATACTCAGGCAGACGAACTAAGCAGAAATCTTATGGACCCACATGAATGGAAACTGGAACCACAAGTTTTCAGCATGTTGACACGCAAATTGGGGAGTCCAGACATAGATCTTTTTGCCTCACCCCAGAACTATCAGTTGGACAAATTCTGCACAAGAATTCATCACAAAAAAGCTTGGAAAGTGGATGCTCTATCATTCAGCTGGAAAAACCTATCAGTCTATCCTTTTCCCCCTCTGCTTCTGCTCTCCAAAGTTCTACTAAAAGTCAGACAGGACAAACCAAAAATGGCTCTGATTGCTCCAGACTGGCCTCCCAACACTGGTACCCACTCATGCGCAATGTGTCACACCTTCCTTCATGGCACCTGCCTCAGACACCTTACCTACTGTGTCAGCAGAACTACCAAATTCTGCACACTCAGCTCCAAACTTTGAATCTTGCAGCGTGGCTAATCAACTAACTTCATCCTTGCCATCCCTCAGCAAACCTGTGATGAATGTCAGTTTGGAGGCTAGAAGGCCTAGTACTAGAAAATCTTATGCTGATAAATGGAAAAGATTCTGTGCCCGGAACCAATCACATGGAATAAGCACAGCAATGCCCAATATTCCTCAGATTCTGCAATATTTAACTGAGATGCTTCACAAGGGCCTATCTTTTTCTTCCATAAAAATCCATGCCTCAGCCATTTCAGCTCATTACAACACAGAACCTCCCCTCTTCCCTCATCCTCTGCTAAAGCAGTATCTCAGAGGGGCCAAAAATTTAAGACCTTCCAGAAGAGTGCAAACTCCTGCATGGGACCTCAGTTTTGTTTTGGAAAAAACTCACTCTCCCTCCTTTTGAGCCAGCTGCTACTGCGGATCTAAAATTTCTCTCCTGGAAAACAGCTTTCCTTTTAGCAGTCACTTCAGCTAGAAGGATTTCAGAATTACAGGCTCTTATGGCAGTGGAGCCTTTCATTATTTTTCATCCAGACAGGGTGGATCTCAGGACCAATCCATCTTTCATGCCTAAGGTGGTATCCAGTGTGGCTCTTAATCAGACCATTCATCTGCCAACTTTCTTTCCCAGTCCACAGAACAAGGGGGAGTGGATTCTGCATTCACTAGATGTACACAGACAACTTAGATTCTACTTAAACAGGACAAAATCTCTAAGAAAATCTAAAAAACTATTGGTGGCATTTGCTGCAGGGGCAGAGGGAAATGCTATTTCAAAGCAGACCATTTCCAAATGGATAAGCCATTGTATTCGTTTCTGCTATATGCACCATGGTAAACCTCTCCCCAAGGGGATCAGATCTCATTCCACCAGGGCTGCATCTACTTCTGCAGCCTTTCTCAGAGGGGTCCCTATCAGAGACATTATAGAAGCTGCTACCTGGAGCTCAGTTCATACGTTCACCAAACATTACCATTTACCTCTCTTCTCTAAATCCAGAGCTGGTTTTGCCACTGCTGTGCTGCAGGGCCTTATAGCTGCTCCTAATGCTGTATAAATCCATCCTCCCAACCATAGCTTTGGGATTCTACCCAAATGTAATGACTGCAACGGTGAAACACAAAGAACATAGTACAGTTGTGTACACTTACCATAAATGTAGATGTTCGAGTGTATTCACTGTTGCAGCCCTGGTTACCCACCTTCCAGCCCCCTGTTTTTCTCTTACTATATCTCTCCTTTCTTTTACTATGCTTAAAAGCCTTTTTGGTGTATTTGCTTTTGTTTGGAGGTATATTTTTTGTGTTTTAACTTATATACATATATATATATATATATATATATATATATATATATATATATATATATATATATATATATATATATATATATATATATATTTATATATATATATTTTTTTCTCCCCATTTGGGGGGCACCTGACATCTGGGGCAAGAAAAACTGATGTGTCGACTGCATGTTTTATACCCCTGATGACCTGACATCATGGAAGAAGGGACAGCAACCAACACAGGACCCAAGACTTTGTTAAGCAGGCTGACTGAGAGCAACCTGCCAGCAGATTACCCAAATGTAATTACTGCAACAGTGAATACACTCGAACATCTACATTTATGGAAAGTGTACACAACTGTACTTTCTCCCTCAGACTTCTTATCTGTACCTGCTGCTGCTGCTGGCACTGCCTGTGGCTCTTGAAACTGTGGTCCAGGCTCTTACTGTCCTTGTTAAAGCTGTTTCCTGAGTATTATATTCAGTAACATGGCACAGTCAGTAAGTATTTAGGCAGACATGCCTGGGTCACACTGCAGTATACCTCCTGATGTGTCTAGAAAATAGAACCTTGATTTCAATAACCCAAACACATGCTCTATGATATTCCTAGTTTTAGCATGGGCCTCTTATCCTTGCTCAGTTGTGTTATGAAGGGTTCTCATTGGTGTTGTGAGCCAGGGTTCCAGTGCATAACCTGCATCCCCCACTAGATGCATGAATGTAACCCCTAGCAAATACCTGGTGTAACGCTCACAAGTGTGCCATGTGTGTGAATCATGGAAACTGCCAGGGTTACCTGCATAGGCATTGTAGGTGATCCCTTGGGCATTACAAACAATCTCACAGTTTATAGCAGGAACCTTTTCTGTTGATGTACCTCATTCCCTGTTACCCAGGTGGGGCTTTTATGTCTTTATGTGTGCAATGTATGGGGCCCAACACTTTAGGGAAGTGTGCTACTGCACAGAATTCCTGCATGATTCTTGGTCTCTCCAGTGGGGTGCATGGGAAACAGATGTGCTACCTTGCATATAGTGGCATTGCATTTAAAAACTAATGTAATATTCTAGAGGTAAAGCCTGTGACACCACTAATATATCCCCTGTGAGTCTGTGGAAAGTACCAGCAGCTAGTATACATAATGCTTATGTTTCCACTGGGATGGGTTCTCCATGATTTCCCTGGGCCTGAGGTGAGGGCAACAGACTTTGCATATTTCCTTCAGTGTTGCCCTGTCCATCCTGTATCTCTCAATGATTTCTGTGTCATGCAATCCATGATAAGTCAAATAGGGTCTAAACACCCTTCTTCTTGCCCGAGGTCTGGCAGCAGCAGCATTCTGATTTAGAATCTGTTGCACACACAGCATACTAATAGCAGCAGCAGCCTCTAATGTGCTTTTTGTAAGTGTAATTGTGTCTGTTTTCCAAAGAGTTTTGGTGTACAGGGCAAAAGACTACACCGAGTATGCATGATTGCTTTATAGTTTCCTGAATAGCTCTAACATGTTGGATTGGTTGATTAGAATGTACTTTGGCTCTTTATGCCATCATTAGCATATTCTGTTGGTTCTCTTTGTTTGACGGTTGACATATCGTGTAGAGCAGGATAATGAACACCAAATAGCTCACCAACATGACAGCTACACTTCATGTAGTTGTTACGAATCAGGCCCATTGTGTGGTAGAATTTTGCAAAAGATTTTATTAAAGAATATAGATTTTACACAGTCTCTTTAATAACATGCTTATATTTTTCCATCTTTTTGTCACTCTTTTTTAAACATGATTCTGGGTAGTATCCCACATTCCTACTGGAAGCGGGAAGAGTTATGTGCTATTTGGCAATCAGATCATGTTAATTATATGTCTAGATTTGTGGCTGGATGTACCCACTTTTCAAGGACCTTTGTACATATTTTCAGAGTCTGCAAATTGAGAGTTATGCAACTTGGCTAATAAAAGTGATTTTTTTTTCAGTTGTTAGTACAGATGTGTTTTTCTCTACACTTCTTATAATTGTTTACCCTACTACAGTAAACTCTCGGTTAACTGGCACCCATGGGGATTGGTAGATGCTGGATAACTGTAGATGTTATGTGGTCCAATCTCGTCTACATTCTTACTCACGGGTTCGGAGCCGAACATCGGCTCCAACTCGGCCAACTTATTTTTCTAGCACAAAGTCTCTAATTGGCTGGGCTAACCTGGTATCCCATGTTGCACTGCTCTACAGCCCCAGATCTCGTTTGCCACTCGTGTAGCTAGGACGTGGTCTCGCTTGGCTGTGGCTAAGTAGCTTTAAAACTTCTTTTTTCTCACTGAATATTGTGGTTTTCCTCACAAAAGCTATTTTAATAGCTATTTGCTTTTGTTGTTTAGTGTGTGTTGTGGTGTGAGTGATTTTTGTTGGTATCCCTCTGTTCCAACGGGCTAGGCCCATTTAATTTAGAGGACCTAGTCCTCCCTCCATTGTATAGTTTTTGTCTAAATTTTCCTGTATAAAAAGCATTTTTTCCTCGCTCCTGTGTGTGTGTGGGTTAGTCATTTCAAGAATCATTTAAGTTAGAGATTCTTGTCAGTAGTTGTTAGCGGTAGTTCCCGCCTTAACCGTTTTTGGACTAGAGTCCTGTTGCTTGTTTGTTTTGTGTGCAGTGGTCATTGATATGTCAAATGATCAAAAGGAACATAAACCCTCTGGGTTTAAGAAATGTTCTAAATGCAGCTACAAGATGTCCATAACAGATGGGCATTCCATTTGTGTATACTGCCTAGGGGCTATATATTTACAAGAGTCCTGTAGCTTTTGTCATGCCTTCAGTCTGAGGGTGCTACAGGAAAGAAAAAATAAACTTATACTGAAGGGTCTTCTAAAGCCTTCCTTTGAGAAGTCCTTGAACTCTTCCTCTGGTTCCCAAACTAAAGCCAAGACTTCTAAGGCTAAGAAGAGATCTCCGGCTCCATCTGTTTCATCGGAGCCACCAGAGAAGACTACCAAATTGGATTCTACCTCCTCGGCTCCTTTGTCCTCGGGCCGCAGGAGGTAGCTGTGGTTCTTGAATTAGCCTCGGCTCCAGTTCTGTTAGAACCCATTTGGAGCCGGTCTCCTAGTGTTAGACATGGATCTCCAGATAGGAGATCACAGTCACCTTCTCTCTCCTCCAAATCCTCCAGACTCTCTGATTTTGATGTGAATAGGGTGGTCCAGAGGCTCCTGCAGTCGCCTGTGTTGGCAAAATTATTTTCGGCTCCGACCCAGTTGGCTCCGGAGCCTGTCCCGATGAACGCACCGATGGTTTCTCCTCCGAGCACCTTCTTGTCTTCAGAGCTGGAGTGTTCTGCTCCGGGTGATGTTCTGCCGGCTCTGATACCTCTTAAGGGTTTATCGGTGCCGACGTCGGCTCCAGCCATGTTGGCTCCGTCCTCTGGTTTCGGAACTCTGGTTTCCTCTGTCGGGCCCGAGGGGGATACTTCGGGACTTATGTCTGTTCCGAGCCTCCCTCTCGGCGCTTTGGCTCGGGGAACTCTGGCTCCGGTCATGGCCTCGGAGGTTGGTCGATCCTCAGATTTGGGGGGACCCACCTTCGAGGCCATGAGGAGTGCACTGGCCAGATCTTCAGTGACATCACCCGGATCGGTCATTCCATCCCCTTCCACACCGGCGAGAGCCTCTGATGTCCCCCTATTGGTTGACAGTGGAGACCCAAGGTCTGGGGATACCCCCATCAGCAGTCCCCAACTTTCTGAGGGCCCCTCAGAGTCTGTGCCTGAGGAGCCCCCAAGAAAGAAGTTGTGCAAGAGGAAGCACATAGACTCCCAGGACGAGTCTCTCACTTCTGATACCGACCTTGAGGAGTCAGTGGGGTCCCCCAAGTCGTCCTCCGATGATGTCTCTTTCTCTGACATCCTGGAGATTTTGAGGCAGAGAGGCGGCTGGTTGTCCAAAACCCCCTCTGAGGAGGAGTCGGTATTCCTCAAGGCCTTTGGGGCTCAACCCTCCACCTCCTGGGTGTCTCTACCCTTCGATGAGCTCCTAGATTTGATCTGTCGAAGGGTGTGGGAGACTCCTGACTCAGTGGAACCTGTACCCAGATGCCCTAATAAATTTCTTTCAGCTCCCCCTGGGAAAGAGTTCCTGTCCAAAGGGGTTTCTGTGGATGCCATGGTGGTGGTGGCGACCACTCAGCAGGAAGTAGCCGAGCCTTCTTCCCCTGTCCATCCTCCTAACAAGGAATCCAGGAGTATGGATCAGTACGGGAAGCGTACCCTCTCTTCAGCGACCTTCACCCTTTGGTCTCTGAATTATCTTTGTCATTTTACTCGGCTCCAGAGAGATCTCCTTAAAGAGTTAGGAGATACTCTAACGGGTAACGTACCTTAGGCATTAATGCAGACAGTTAATGCCCAGTTGTCTACTCTTGGCTCAATTGTCAACTCGTCAATGAGGCTCATATCTTATGCAGCTGAAGGGGTGAGTAGGGCAGCTAGCTCAGGTGTAGCCCTCAGGAGGCAAGCCTGGATGCGCCTGTGTCATTTCGCAGAGGCCTTCAAGTCTTCCTTCACTGACGCTCCCTTTGATGGGTCCTCACTCTTTGAGGCCAAAGTGAAAGACACCCTCACCAGATGCGAGCAAGAGGAAAAGACCCTGTCTGCCGTAGGGGTCCATTTTTCCCTTCCATCTAGGCCTTACCCCAAGGCTCAGAGGGGAGGAAAAATGTGGTTCAAAAAGTCACAGAAGTCTTTCCCTGCCACTCAAGGTGAGCCCCCGTCCAGAGGCAGAGGAGGGGGAGGCTATTCTGGGAGACGTCGCCCTAGGGGCAGAGGAGGCCCTCGCAATTTGGGAGACTGTGATTCCTTTTGCGGGCCTTCCTATCATCGTCCCTGATGTATTGCCCGACTGTGCTATTTCGGAACCAGTCGGGGGCCACATTTCATTGTACCCAGAAGCCTGGGCAAGTATCACTCAGGATCAATGGGTGCTTTGAATAGTTACCGGAGGTTATTCCATCCCTTTGTTATCAGACCCCCCTCCAGCCAAGAGAATCCCAGATGTTCCACCCAGTCAAAGGGATCACGCAACACTAGAAATTTCAAAGTTGCTGGAAAAAGGAGTCATCCAACCTGTCCCCTCAGACCAGATCGGATTAGAGACTTACTCAAGACTCTTTTTGGTGCCAAAAAAAACAGGGGACCTGAGACCCATCTTGGATCTTAGCCGACTGAATCGCTACGTTCTAA
This sequence comes from Protopterus annectens, assembly GCF_019279795.1. Classification (NCBI taxonomy): domain Eukaryota; kingdom Metazoa; phylum Chordata; order Ceratodontiformes; family Protopteridae; genus Protopterus; species Protopterus annectens. The sequence goes on from NC_056744.1 coordinate 1,216,761,747, forward strand.
AATCCAAGTTCCGAATGGTCACCCTTCAGTCTATTTTTCCGTTACTGGGAAAAGAAGTATGGATGTGCTCCATCGACCTCAAGTATGCTTACTACCATATCAAAATGGACAGGGCATCCAGGAATCACTTATGCTTCTGGCTGGGAGCCAGTCATTTCCAGTTTCGTGCCCTGCCCTTTGGTCTCACCACAGCCCCCAGGGTGTTCACCAAGTGTTTGGCAGTAGTGACAGCTCACCTGAGACATCAAGGATTCCAAGTGTTTCCATACATGGATGACTGGCTCCTCACCACCCCCACCAGGCATCTGCTCATTCAGGCTAGGGAAATGAACATTGCCCTTTCTCATCAACTAGAAATTACCTTGAACTGGGGAAAGTCTGCCTTGGTGCCCTCACAGCGTGTCACATCTATAGGCGCAGAGCTAGTCACCGTTCATATGCGGGCGTTCCTGCCCCAAGAAAGGATAGGAGTGTTGCAGGGTCAGGTTCGCACATTGTTACCCCTCAAGAAGGTTCAGGCCAGATGGGTTCTACAGCTCCTGGGATCCATGGCAGCCACGATTATGTTAATGCCTCTAGCCAGATTACACATGAGGCTTCTGCAATGGCTCCTCTCTGCCAAATGGTCCTTTCAGAAACTTCCCCTGTCCCATTTGATCCTACTCACCGATCAGTGCAAACAGGACCTCTGTTGGTGGCTACGCTCCACCAACTTGAACAGAGGGAATCCATTTATTCCAATGCCACCTGTTGCCACGGTGACCACGGATGCCTCCCAGATGGGGTGGGGGGGCATTATCTTGGCAGGACGGTCCAAGGCACGTGGCAAGATCACAAGGTACATCTGCACATCAATGTTCTAGAGATGAGAGTGGTGTTACTGGCGTTGCAAGCACTGCAGAGCTCTCTCCCCCTAGGAACGATTGCGATTCACTCGGACAACATGTCCGAGGTGTGGTACCTGAACAAGCAAGGGGGAACCAGATCTTACCCCCCATGCAGAGAGGCCATGCAAGTGTGGCAGTGGGCAGTGTCTTCCTGATTGTTCCTAGTGGCAATGCACATTCCGGGGAAGGCCAATGTGATAGCAGACAGGCTAAGCAGATCTTAGTAAAAACCACAAACAGCAATCCAGCAACTCCGTAGTAGGAATTTATTTAGAACACCAGGGCTAAGCAGATCTATTCTGATGCCTTACGAGTGGTCCCTGAACCACCGAGTTGCGGAACAGATTTTCAACAGGTGGGGTCAGCCTTGCTGTGATCTTTTTGCCAATCCCCACAATGCCAAATTCAGCAACTACTTCACTCTGATCCCCCCACAGTGGGAGTCACCCAGGGACGCTGTAGTCCACGATTGGCCTCCCGGTCTGCTCTATGCTTTCCCTCCATTTCCTCTGCTACCAAGAGTGATTCAGAAAGCCTTTTCCTCGGGAAGCAAGATGATTCTAATTGCCCCACACTGACCTCGCCAAGTCTGGTTCTCCTTTCTTCATCAGTATGCAGTGGACAGGCCTTGGATTCTGGACCCAGCGCCAGACCTGTTGACACACATGTCGGGACAGTCCCATCCCTCCCTACGGACCCTCAGCTCGACAGCCTGGCTACTCCACTTCCATCCTTAGTCAGACTTCATCGTTTTTCACCTGAGGTAGCACACATTTTATCTTCTTCTCATAAATCTTCTACCAGGAAGATTTATTCCAGCAAGTGGAAAAGATTTTCAATTTGGGCTCAGGCCCAGGTACTGGATCCCTTCACTGCCCCCATTCCTGCTGTCTTGGATTTTTTATCCATTCTCTTTCAGCAGGGTTCTGCTCCTGCGACCATTAAAGTCCAGCTGGCCACTATTTCTAATTTTCATGCCTCTTACGAACCTTCTCTCATGGCTCATAAACTATGTAAGGCCTTTTTAAGGGGAACCTTGTTACTACGGCCTCCTGTGTCAGAACCCATCATACCATGGGATTTAAATTTTGTCTTACAAGCCCTGACTTCATCACCTTTCGAGCCAGCTGCCACCTGTGAATTAAAATTTCTGTCTTGGAAGACTGCATTCTTAATAGCCATCACATCAGCCAGACGGGTGTCAGAGATTCAAGCGTTGTCCATCAAATCCCCGTATTTAATCTTTCATAAGGACAGGGTTTCCTTGAGACCTAATCCATCCTTTCTTCCAAAAGTAACCCCTACCGTTAATCTCAATCAGTCTATTGAGCTGCCAGTTTTCTTCCCTCAATTTTTCAACAAGGCAGAGTCTAGATTTCATCAGTTGGACGTACACAGGCAGCTTCGGTTTTACTTACACAGGACAAAACAACTTCAAAAGTCTGACCAACTGTTTGTGTCCTTTTCAGAAAATAGAACAGGTTCCCCTATTTCTAAGATTACAATTTCCAGATGGATTTCTGATTGCATCTTCTATGTCTATTCGTCAGCAGGCAGAAATTTACCATTCCCCATCAAGGCTCACTCCACCAGGGCTGTTTCCGCTTCAGTAGCTTATCATTCCAGGCTATCTTTGGATGAAATTTGTGCTGCGGCCACGTGGGCTTCTCTCCACACCTTTATTACTCATTACAAATTAGACGTGGCTTCTAGGGGGTTGGCTTCTTTGGTTCCACTGTTCTCAGGAGCATCTTCCATTGAGCCTCCCAGGATAGAGGTGCTGGGGATGCTGTCCCATGAGTAAGAATGTAGGCGAGATTGGACCACATAACATCTAGAAGTTATGTACTCACCATAACGTTCGATGTATGTGGTCCATCTCGCCTCACATTCTTACATTCCGTCCCACCTGTCCCCCCTCCTGGAGGATTTGGAGGCAACATTGGTCTTCGGTACCTTTCGGTATTGGTTGTTTTTTCTTTGCTACCCTGGATCGTGTTCTACCTTACTGAGCTGTGGTAGTGCGTGAGGTGTGACTGTGGATTGCTGCAAACTAGATCTGAGGTTATGGAGCAGTGCAACATGGGATACCAGGTTAGCCCAGCCAATTAGAGACTTTGTGCTAGAAAAATAAGTTGGCCGAGTCGGAGCCAATGTTCGGCTCCGAACCCGTGAGTAAGAATGTGAGGCGAGATGGACCACATACATCGAACGTTATGGTGAGTACATAACTTCTAGTTTCTGGTTGCTTGAGAGTTACAGTTAAAAATAGGCCTAATACTGTACCCTACACTATTTGTTTGGCTTGACTTGTCCTTAGGTTGGGGAGAGAGGGAATTTATTCCTATCGTCCTTTTTAAAACTCTAAAACTCTAAAAACGTAAGGTATGTTTCTGCTGGGGGATGGGGAACAGAAAGTACAACACATGAAAATTGTACTGTATTTCTTCATTTTTTTTTCCTGGTTGCTTGAGTTCCGGTTAACTGAGAGTTTACTGAAGTATGATTAAAGTCAGCAACTGAATCTTATGCTTTAAACATCCCTACATTTTACATTTAGACAACTACAATAGTTCCTGTAAAAGCTTGATTCTAGAAGGCTACACCTACAGAATTAAGCAGTTTGCTGCTGCCAGGCAGGACTGTTGCTCCTACGCTCCAATCACCAACTTCAAACATTACCAACAGTGCTGAAGCATCTCTGTAAACATCCTGATGACATTGTTGGGAGCATATAAGAACCTGAACACAAGTTTAGTAAAAAATATCTTCACATGGGAGACTTTATAGCCTTATGCAACAAGACAGCCAACTTTCAATATTGCTGTTCTGTTAATTGAAAACCTGGCTTTACCATCCATATATTCTGTTGAGAAACACAAGAGTCTTAAATACCAAATTAGTTAGCTTTATAAGCTGTTGTAATCATGGCTATATGATGCTCCTTACATTGAACTCTCCTGATGAAGGTGCCTTGCCCAGTATTGTGTTTCTCTGTACTAGTAAATGGAACCCCCACTGTGCAGTGCCTCAGTGTGTATTCCACTGACTTTTATGTTAACGTTCTACCTGTGTTTGGGGATATGATATGTTGCATCAAATACATGTGAGAAGCAGCAATAGATTCCAGCTGATGGTACCCAGACATTACTGTAACATAACATGTGATGAGAAAAAATAATCATATTCATTAAAATAAAGTACTTAGAGGTGGAAAATGTGTCAAGTTAATTTTGTCTTACTACAAAAGAGAGAAAAGAGAAGAAAATGTAACAACAAGCAAGTAGAAACAGCAAAGATAATGTGAATTTGTGTTTCTGCTGGTGGTGCAGAGGGATAAAGCCCTCACTGCAGCCCAGGCAACCTGAATTTAAATGGTAGCTCAGGTGCTTGACTGCACAGACAGGAAGAATAGGTGTGCTCATCCTGGGGAGAGGAGAAAGGCACACGCACTTGGCGCACTGATGCAGTTTGATTTCCCTGACATAGATCAGGAAGACAAATGCGTAGTTTTTGCCTGTGGATGGGAAGGGTATTGCCAGCCCCTTGCAGAAATGAGAGGTGGTGCAGTGCACCCAAAGGATGTTACTGAATGCACATAAGGATAAGGGGAGAAAATGGGAAAAACACTCCCATGGTAGAATTGTGACAATACTGTATGATGGTTCAATTCCCTTACAGGCCACCAATGTAGTCAAATTATGTCCAGGGCAAGTTGGAAGACTTCAGTAGACCTGGCAAATATGAAGATGCACTAGGAACAGTTGGTCATTGAGAATGTGGAAGCCAAAAACTGGACAAAACATGTAAAGGAAAATTTCCTGTTACTAAGGGAGAACACTGAAGTAAGGTTCTAATTCCTGTGGTCATTGTATAAGCTGCTCATTGGTTAACTGCCCATTCAACATTCATTTATGTATTCAAGTTTCAGCAGAGTTGAGTACATCTCCAGTCCCTGCATATACTTTATCCAAACTGGTGTGTCCTTGCCCTAACTACGAAAGCAATATTTTGTAGTGATTCCCATTTTCTTCTTGGACAACAAACATATACTGTATTTGATAGATTCATGTCAGTTTCTGACACCCAAGAAGTTATTTTCTGAGAAAATATAGTAGTTCCCTCAATAAAATACTAGGTTCATAGGTGAGTACTAGGCTAATGGCCCTGGAGCCAATACAAGCCTAGCCCAAGAATATTCCCAGTCGTCCTGTTGCCAGACATTAGTTCCTTGTGCCCCTATCAAGCAAGGCTGTTGAAGTGATCCCCGGGGTGAATTTCCTGTTACCCATCCACTCATCAAGATTTTTCTTCAAGAGAGCTAGTGATGCGCTCTACTTGACATTAATGGGGAGTTTATTCCAGAGTATGGGAAGTGTCTGGGTTAGGAACCTGTCTCTCCATCAGGTTCTATTTATTTTGGTGATGAGGTTGAGGTCTTTGGAGTGTGTGTGGTGCAGAGGGATTGGGACATTTTTTCAGATGAAGCATGTCTAGCAACACTGGGTCACACATGACTTTATATGTCAAGCAGAGATCGCCTCTAAGTAGGCGATATGAGATGGAGTAAAGCTGGCCTTTTTTGAGTCTTTCTGCATAGGGCATGTGTTTGAGTCCTAGGATCCTCTTTGTGAGGAATTTCTGTGGCCTCTCCAGTTGTTGTAGGTGTCTAGTGAGGTACATGCCAAGTGGGGCAATGTACTATATAATGGGTCTAATTAGGGATGCGTAGACAGGGATTATGACTTCTTTCTTCCTTGATGAGAAACATTTTGTAATGAGGTGTGCCACATAGAAGGAATTTCTAATGACAGTGGCAACATGGTTTTCGAAGGAGAGGTTGTTATCTACCTGTGTCCCTAGATCTCTTATTACGCCTTGGGAGTTGAGTGGGCTACTGTCTATGTGGTAGTTCATGGGTACCGTATTTTTCTCGAAGGGAGTGACAATGCACTTCTTAGCATTGAGCTTAAGCCCATGGCTCTGGCACCAGCCAAACAGGAGAGGACCCAGGACAGATCCCTGTGGGACTCCACTTGTAACTGCCCCATAGTCAGATTTGGAGTCTGCTACTTTCACTGTGTGGATTCTGTTCATGAGCCAGTTGGCCACCCATCTTATGACATAGAGGCTAGTGCCTAGGTTAGAGAGTCTATCAATGATCCCTGAGTGGGGGATGGTGTTGAAGCCCTTAGCTAGATTGAGGTAGGCTGGATGGACTAGCTTGCCTTCATCCACTGCTCTAGTGGCAGATTCGAAAAAGTGTCAGGTTGAGCAAACATAATCTGCCTTTCACACACCCAAACTGTGAGGAGTCCAGGGTTTGAAGGTTTCCTATATCCCTATTTAGAAGGTCCATAATGATGCGCTCCATGTCCTTACAGATCAGGCTGTCAGGCTGATGGGCGGTAGTTTCCAGGGTCAGTAATCACTCCTCCTTTGTGGAGTGGAATGACTGTGGTGGTGCGCCATTCAGTGGGAACAAAGCCTGAAGTGAGAGCTGTGATTGAACAGGGCACTCAGGTGTGGTGCCAGTTCGCTTTGTAACTCATGTAGAACACAGCCAGGTATAATATCAGGTCCCATGGAAGCTGCATTTCTGGCTTTGGACAACATGGTTTCTATCTTTGCAGCCATGATATTAGGGATTTGGCATTCCTCGGATACTGGGATGGGCCCTTTAGGAGGTGAATGGGGGGGTAAAGTTTGCACTAAACCTATCGGCCAAGATATTGGCAATATCAGTTGGTTCAGTATAAGTGGTGCCATTGTGCAGTAGCTCAGAGCACATCTGCATATTGTTATGCAGATTCTTGACATAACTAAGGAATACCTTGTGGTTATCTTTAGTATCTGTAGCAATTTTGTTTTTGTAACTAGCTTTGGAGGATTTGATGAGGGATCTCAGTTTTCTGCTGAGATTTACAAGGGGAATTTTTCCAGTCTTGGGACTTTACCCTTTTCTGCAGCAGTTTTTTCCTTCTGTTGTAGAGTTTGTCAATGGCACGGGACTGCCAGATTGGCTTTCTTTTTTTGGAGGACCAGATCTTGGTTCTGTTTGGTATGGCCCGATGTATGCACTTGTGTAAATGCTCATACAGTGCCTTGATGTATGATTCAATAGCCATACACCCATTCCCCATTTGCATGGATGACATGAAGTTTGTCACATCTGTCTTTAGAAGCTCAAAATTGGCTTTGGAGAAGTTATTCACTGTGGTTTCCTTCATGGGGGGGGTGAGGGTGGGATTTGGATATCAACTATGATTAACTTGTGGTCAGATTTAACTAGGGAGGAGTTGATTACTGGTGTAGAGCAATGGTTCCCCATGTTTGTAATGACCAGGTTGAGAATGTTTCTACCTCTAGTAGTGGTGAGAATGAGTTGGTCCAGGGCACTGGAATTAATGAATTCCAGAAATCATTGGGCAAATGAGTTGGAACAGGAGTAATTTTCCCAGCTAATTAAAGTCTCCCAGTATGAGGGTATTAGGTTGAAACTTAATGCTTTTCAGAGTGTTCAGGAATGTGTAGTGGGAGTCTTGGGATATTGTGGGGGATCTATAGCAGGCTACAACCTGTATTGCAATTTTATCCAGTGTTAGTTGTATCTGAAGTATCTCTGATGTGTTGTGTTGGGGAACTAGTCTGGAGGTGTGCCTACCTTTTATGAAGATGGATACACCACCTCCTTTGGGGCTTCGGTCCACACCTCCTATAGGGCTTCGGTCCAGATTTATGGGGCGAAAGGTGTGATATGCATTGTAGCCTGGTAGTGCTGGGGTGCTCTCTGGAGCCTTGAACCAGGTCTCTATTACTGCACAGAGGTCGATGTTCTCCAGTTTAAGGAGTTACTTGAGCAAGTGTATTTTGAGATTCAGACTTCTAGCATTGAGTAGCATAACCCTCAGGTTGCGTTTACTTGCAGTTGTTATGGTGGCAAATTTGTCTTCAGGGCATTGCCTAAAAAAGGCACTATAGGGGTGGCAAGAGCCTGGCCAGTATCCTGAATCCCAGGGGTGACAGATGCAGGCCATCTCTGGCAAAGCATCGAGGTCTGTCAGTCATGTCGTCTCAGGCAGGCAGATACTGGATCTCCTTTGAATAACATCAGAAACTTAGCCAGTTGTTGAACTCAATCATTTTCTGCTTGTACTGTGGTATCATTCTGGGTGATGGTAGGATGCTACTCAGGTCTAGGGTCATACCTGCCTGGACTACAAGATCCGAGAGCTCCTCCATGTCTCTTTTCATGTAGTCCAGGGAGGTACATCTTAGATTGTTCACACCAACATGGACAATGACAGAGTCATATTTGTACTTGTTGTGGAGAGACCCAAGTGCGTGCATTATATGGAGAATGCTGGCACCCAACAGGCAGCTGACTGTAACCTTCTCCTTATTCAACCTAGTGAGTGGGAAGTCAGTGTGCCTTACTATTGTATCACTAATGACTAGTGTGTTGGGTAAAATGTTTTGCCGTAGGGGCTTAGGTTGAGTGGCACACTGTTTATGTGGGGTATGTGTCCTGAGGGTTGTGTTTGGATGAGGTGTTTGCTTGTGTTTCTGCCTCAGAGGTTTTTGTTGTTTGGGCAGATTTTTATTGAGAGCCTCCACGAAAGTGGGTGTGTGTTTTGTGTTACTATGTGGGAGGTGTGGTGGTGTGTAATCCAGGGAGCTATGTGTTCTATGTGGTATGATGTATGTGTTAACCTCCTCCTCCTGACTGGCTAGCCCAGTCTTGGTTGGAGAGAGCGTGGCCTCTAGTCTGGCTATGTAAGTGCATCTCTCACAAGTGGATGTGTTTGGAGGTAGGAGGAGAGGGTTGTCTGTGTACATGAGGCAATTGCTAAATTGCCTCAGGATGCCCAGGTTCACCAGGTTAACAGGAGAAAGCATAGGGAACTGACCTTTAGACATGCCTGGGTAGGTGTTCAGTTATTTAAGTACTTGAGCTGTTTTGCTTCCTTTTAAGTACTGAAGCTATTTTTGTTTCCTTTATAGAGGGGTTTTAGTGCTACTATTTTATTTATTTTATTTTATTTTACATTTGTTGACCGGGCTGGTCCAACTGGATTCATGTCCATTTTCAGCAGAGGCCCGGGGAGAAAAGCTCCAAGTGAGGTTCAGAAAACATTGAGTATTATTCATTAAAAGCATTTAACAGTAAAAAAAAGGTTACACATATAGTTCAGAGAAGAAAAAGTGTTTTTTACAGTGTCTACAATAAGCAAAAATAAAAACATCAAAGGGAAAAAAGCAAATTCGAATTTAATAGTAAGTTTTTGATAAGAATTAGAAGGAAGATAAGTGAGAGTTCTAGGAGCAGAATGGTATCTAGTCAGCGTGAGTTCAGGGTCAGAGCCAGTGAGTTAGGAGGTGAGTTTTGAGTTGGGATTTGAAGCTGGGAAGAGTGGAGAGAGCAGTGAGGTTGGAAGGAAGGGAGTTCCAGACTTTTCCAATTGTGTTGGAGAACAAGGACTCGCCTGCTAAGTTGTTGGATTTGCAGGTAGATATTAGAAGTTTGTTAGAGGAACGCAGACTTTTGAGATTACAATAAGGGCTAATGAGAGTCGTGAGTATAGGGGTGCTGGTAGGTTTGTAGAGGATTTTGTGGGCTAAAGAAAGCTGGTGAAATAAGATGAGATTTTGTAGTTCTAGCCATCCCAGTTTTTTTAAGTTTTGGCAGTGGTGAGTTCTAAAGGTAGAGTCAGTGGCAAATCTGGCAATACTGTTGTAGGCAACAGTTAGTTTTGAGAGGTTAGTTTTGGACAGATTTGTATAGATGGAGGAGGCGTACAGTAGGGTAGAAATCAAATGGGTACGTGCTGTGGAAATTCTGGCAAGTGGTGTAAGAAATGGTTTAATTTTAAACAAGGAGCCTAGTTTTCTGTTGACTAGTTTTATTGTGTTGTTAATGTGTGAGTCAAAGCATAGGTTGTTGTCTATCTCTACTCCTAGGAGCTTGGTGGAGGGGTCAGGAGATATGTAGGTGCCATTATTAGAGAAGACAGAGAAATTGATTGGAGAAGATTTTCAGGTGGGGGAGAAAAGTAATAATTTGGTTTTCTTGGGGTTTAAGATTAGGCATCTGTTTAAGAACCATTTTTCAACATTTTGGAAAGTCTTTTGGGTAATAGAGTGTAATTCAGAGGGGGATGTGGCAGAACAAATCAAAGTAGAATCATCAGCATATTGTATACAGGTAGCAGAGGACAGACTGGTATGTAGGTCATTGATGAAGATTGAGAACAGAAGGGGGCCCAGTATTGATCCTTGGGGGACTCCTAGGGTAATAGGTAGTGGGTTGGATAAGCTGTTTTCCCAGCGCACTGCCTGTTGTCTGTTAAGAAGATATGATTTGAACCATTTTATTGCACTAGAGTCAAGAGCAAAAGTTTTAAGTAAGTTTAATAGTATCTTGTGGTTGACCATATCAAAAGCTTTGGATAGGTCAATAAAGAGAGCAGAGGTTAGTATGTTATTGTTCCGGTTTTTGTTGATACAGTCAGTAAAAGAAAGAAGGGCTGAGGTGGTGCTGTGGTAAGGCCTGAAGCCATGTTGACAGTTGGCTAGTAGGTTGTGGTTTAATAGGTGCTTAAGAAGTTGTTTTTGGATGCATTTCTCCATGATTTAAGCTAAGGGGGAGAGTAAGGCTATGGGACGGTAGTTTGAGAGTTCTGTAGAGATCCCTCCTTTATGCAGGGGAATGATATGTGAAATTTTCCAAAGTGAAGGAATGCAGCCTTCTACAATGGTTCTGTTAATCAGGATGGAAAAGGGATAGGCTAATGGATTGGCTGCAATTTTTAGATACTGAGCTGGTAAAAGGTCAGCAGAAGGTGAGGAGATTTTAAGTTTGTGGAGGAGAGAATGAATAAGTGAAGTGGGTACAGGTTGCAGTTGAAAGGTGGGAATGGAAGTGTTAGTAGAGGGGGACTGAGAGGAGGTATTAGGGGCTAGTTGGTTAGCTAAAGACTGGACAGTTTCAGTGAAGAAGGTACTGAAGGCATCAGCAGTTTGTTTTGGGTTGTTTTTGGAAGTGCCTAGGGGGTGTGGGGTGTCATTGTGGCCAGGCTTTAGGAGAGAGTTTATGCCTGCCCAGAACTTTTGTGGATTATGTTGGTTGGTTTCCTGTAAATGTCAGTAATAGTTTCTTTTATCCAGTAGTACAGTTTTTTTAGTGGAGTTTCTTATTTGTCTAAAGTTAAGATGGTCAGAGGGATCTTTTGCGCTACGAAATTTGGTCCAGAGTTTATTTTTCAGGAGTATTTTATCCCTTGTATCTTTTGAGAGCCAAGGGGCAGGTTTCGCTTTAATTCTAATAGATCTTAAAGGAGTGTGAGAGTCTAGGATAGAAAGAAACCTGGAATTGAAGTTGATACAGCTTCATCCAGTGGGAGTTGTTTAAGAGGAGACCAGTTGCATGCATTTAGTTCTGTAAGGAAGCTTTCAGGGTTAAAGTTTTTATTTGATCTGACCATTTTGTATTTGGTTTGGTTAGTGGAGGTAGTTTTATGTCTGATTAGATATGTGAGCGCGTGGTCGCTTAAATCATCAGGCAGTGTCCCTACTGTATAAGTTTGGGAGTGGCTATTTATTAGTATCCAGTCCAATATGCTTTCTTTGTTGTTAGTTTTGTTAGTTCTGGTTGGGGTTTGAATGGTTTGTGAGAAGCCATGAAGATTTAGGAGAGTGGGAGGGTTTGCAGAGTTACAGGTTTTCCAGTCTATATTAACATCACCTAGCATTATGGTTTCTTGTGGCAACTGGGTCGAAAGCCAGCTAAGGATCTCTTCTAGGGAAGTAATATTATTTCCAGGGGGAAGATAGGTGCAGATTATATTTATGGCTTTGTGTGTATTAAGTTGCAGCTTTGAGATAAGGATTTCGGCATTACTTATAGAGGGCGGATGTTCATGACTGATAGTAATTTGCATGCCTGTTTTGTAGAGAATGGCTATCCCTCCACCCTTTTTAGCTATATGGTCTAGTCTGAGGATATTGTAGCCAGGGGGAGTAATTTCATTGTCAAGGGTAGTAGGTTTGAGCCAGGTTTCTGATAGGTACAGGATGTCGAAAGCATGTATGTCTGGTAGTGCATGGAGGTGAGCGATTTTATTATTAATGTTGCAGATGTTAAGGTTAGCTATGGAGAGAGTGTTAGGGGGTTTAGAGGGTAGGTCAAGGCTAGAGGGAGGAGAGCTTGAGGGTTTTTAAGTAGCATAATTGTTAGGACCAGGGTTTGGATGAATATCACCTGCTAGAAGGGAGAGGAGAAGTGTTTTTATTAGGTCTGAGGGTTTTGTGAAGAACTGTAAGGATTTTGTGTTATCCTGATTGTAGTAGGAGATGTGGAACTTTCGGAGAAACTTTGCATGAAGGTAGGAAGGAGCAGATATTATGATACAGAAAGGTTTGAAAGTGTTTTGGGTAGGTGAGCTCATGTGTAGATTGAGGGAGTGTAGAGGGAGTGTAGATATTTCAGGCTAAGATGTTCATATCAGGTTAGGAGGTAGGGTAAGAAAAGGATAGGGAAAACAGAGAAAAGGAGTGCATGTTTAAAATAAGAAGAGTTAAGTAGAGGAGGCATAGTGCTAAGGAGGATTAAGCAGGAGAAGAAGGGAAGTAGAATTGAAAATACAAACAGGAAGGAGGGAGAGGTTGTGTGAGTTGAGTTAGCAAAGGTGGATAGGTTTTGGTTTCCAAAGAAAAGGGGAGGGGAAATGTGTGATTGGATAGGAAGTGAGGACAAGAAAGGAGAGGGGTAATGTGTGATTGGAGAGGAAAGGTGGTGGGAGTGGTTAGGGAAGTATAAGTCAAGGAGTAGTGGGGGCAGGTGGAAATTGGGGGCAGGGTAGGGGAGCGGAGTGGGCCCGAAGGGCGAACTGAGCGGGTAGAGACAAGTAAGTGAAGAGATATCATCAAAACCAATCTGTGAGTAGCTGAGTACAGTGTCATTTTCATTTGTTACAGGTAAGTAATGTGGGTTAGACACAGTTGGTAGTGATAGTACTGGACACCAGAAGGCACATGTGCAGTAAAGTAATTGAGTGGGGAAAAGAGGGCTGGAAGGGGCTCTAAGACTGGGCAGTACCAGTTTCCTTAGGCTTCCTTGTAAGTTTAGGAACTAGATCACTATTTCAGTTTCAGTTCTATTCTAGGGAGAGCAGATGGGCGAAGTAGGAGCTGGCTTAGTGTAGAGTGCCACCTAGTGTGCAAAACTATATTTACAGCCAAGGACTGGAGAACAGGGACATGGGTAAAAAGGAAGGAAAGGCTTTATAGTCAGTTATAGGAGATAGTGCCAGGATCGAAGAGTATAACTATAAAGGGGTAGAGTGGGGGGTATGGCTGCTGGGGTATTCTGGCAAGGTAGCACGCTTGATAGAATGCACAGGTTACAAGGCAAATACAGTCTTTATCATTGGGTTTGGTTATCGCTTACTTTCTTGCCTCCTTGGTAGCAGGGTTCTTAATCAGAACGGCAAGATAAATTCTGTGAAGTTTAGATGTTTTTTAAAAGTTTGCAGGGGTCTTTTCACCAGGTAGTTAGACTCTCAAATTCTAGTGTAGGAAAGTTGAGTTAGACCTAGGGATGGTGGGGAGAAGAGACAAAAAGAGGGGTAAGAAAAACAGCCGTTTACACAGAAATTAGGGTAGTGAACACAGTATCATACTTCAAAAAAAATATACACATTTACAATTTAAAGTTCAAAGGTAAGGCAAATTGCAAGTCCAAGCAACTGTATCTGAATGAGAGAGGCAGTAGTACTTTTTAACATACAAGAGATCGGGTAGAGATCCAGTAGTTTAATACAGTCTAATATCACTACATTAGCCTGGCTAAGACTGTCTTTTACATGTACATCTATGATCTACTAGGTAAGATATAATAATCAGTGAGCTCTGTGTCTATCTGCAACCTAAGGTTCAGATGGTAGCAATCCCTGAGCTGTTACATTTAAAGTGTATCTTATAGCAGCAACACTAGTACAGGTAGATAAAATAGCTTTACAGTTTAGTAACTATGCATAAATTGTTAAAATGAGTCAGGATGTTACAATAAAAAGCAAACGACAGCAGCATGTATCAGTACAGTTCAGTGAAATTATTTCCACATTGCGTTATAAGAAAAAAATGAGCTTATTTTCAGAAAAATAACCTTATTTTGTTAATTGACTCAAATTGTTAAAAATAAAAAGCAAACGCCAGCAGCATGCATCACCGCTCATGTAAGTCTGGGGTACCGCAAGCACTTCACCACTTAAGTAATTGCTTCGCATGAGTTAATGGGAACAGACAGGTAAGCAACAGCTTGTTGATTCCATATGGGGGTTTAGGCTAGCATCACCGCTGGGAAAAAAAAAAGAGTGGTCTGAGGCTCTGTTCAGCTGCCTCACTGCCCCAGGCAATGTAAATGAAACAGCGCTATTGTAAATCTGATAATGCCCCGACTATTCTCTGGTCAGAGTTAAGTAAAATGTGCCCAGCTCCTGATAATAAGGGGAAAGTACACAGCACTGGGAGACTTCTATTATATCAAAAAGAGTTCCGTTCACCTTTACTGAACACTCCAATCTCCACAAAGGTAATTAGTACCTGGTATCAGTTGTGAGAGATGATCCTTGGCGCGCAGTTACCCTGAAGCTTTGGGCTTAGGGCGTTGCGGTTCAGTGTAACAGCTAGCGCCTAAGGTTAAATTAACTTTAAAAAGAGAAAAAGTAGATATTCTCGAAGGAGTTGTGTGGAAGAATGCTATCGCTTCTCAGATAGCCTGTAGGGAGTTATAGCGAGCTAACAAGCTCGTATCTTGAAATGCTATTGCAGCTTAGAAATAAACAGGGTTTGACCCTAGAGGGAATTTGGCTCTGTGCTAGATATATAAAGTAAAATAAAAGAGCCGCGACTACTAGTACAACCCTTAATTGGAGCGGTTACCTGTGGAAGACTCAGCTAGTGTAAACAGAAGTGGGATAGCTTGCTACAATTTCACGTGGTCCTCTCAGATTACAAATGAAGCGTTTCCACAATGCATTCCACAAACATGTTATATCACAAATTAGACATTTAGGACCAAAAATAATGATCCTAGCCAAACAGCAGAGCAGTTTAAAATTAGCCTGTGCAAAGCATTGAAACAAAAACAGCAGAATTTAGCTTACAGAATCAAGAATGCCGGGGCCAGGTACACCGAGCAGCCAGGGGGTAGATTCCTGTTCCTAAAGATGGCGCCTCGCGGGGCAAGAAGGCTTTATAGATTTAAAAAGGATATGAGGTGGGAAAGGGGAGGGGAAAAGACAAAGAAGCGGGCAGGTAGTCTAGGAGGGGCATTAGCCTGAAGGTTAATAGTAGGGAAGTGGGACGACCTAGGGGAAAGGCCAACAAACGTGCAAGATAAAGATAGGGTGTGGGGGGTAGGGAAAGAGATTGTAGGAGGAGTATGCTCACAAGGCAGATAGGTAGTAGGAGATAGTGGTCGAGTTATGACAAGTAAGTGAAGAGATATCAGCAAAACCAATCTGTGAGTAGCTGACTACAGTGTCATTTTCATTTGTTACAGGTAAGTAATGTGGGTTAGAGACAGTTGGTAGTGATAGTACTGGACACCAGAAGGCACGTGTGCAGTAAAGTAATTGAGTGGGAAAAAGAGGGCTGGAAGGGGCTCTAAGACTGGGCAGTACCAGTTTCCTTAGGCTTCCTTGTAAGTTTAGGAACTAGATCACTATTTCAGTTTCAGTTCTATTCTAGGGAGAGCAGATGGGCGAAGTAGGAGCTGGCTTAGTGTAGAGTGCCACCTAGTGTGCAAAACTATATTTACAGCCAAGGACTGGAGAACAGGGACATGGGTAAAAAGGAAGGAAAGACTTTATAGCCAGTTATAGGAGATAGTGCCAGGTTTGAAGAGTATAACTATAAAGGGGTAGAGTGGGGGGTATGGCTGCTGGAGTATTCTGGCAATTTAGCGCGCTTGATAGAATGCACAGGTTACAAGGCAAATACAGTCTTTATCATTGGGTTTGGTTATCGCTTACTTTCTTGCCTCTTTGGTAGCAGGGTTCTTAATCAGAACAGCAAGATAAATTCTGTGAAGTTTAGATGGTTTTTAAAAGTTTGCAGGGGTCTTTTCACCGGGTAGTTAGACTCTCAAATTCTAGTGTAGGAAAGTTGAGTTAGACAGAATCAAGAACGCCAGGGCCAGGTACACCGAACAGCCAGGGGGTAGATTCCTGTTCCTACTAGCAGTTAATATGCTTGTAATAACTGCTGAAAGAGGTTCCAAGCAAGTGCTGGGTTTAAAGGTCTAATTTGAGTGCTCAGAGATGAAAACTAGCAAGATCTAAGGGAAAATTTGAAGAGCAGACTTTAAGGCACCTAGCTTAGCAGCGCTGCACAACGTGCAAACCCACGCAAACACTGGTTTTTAAGTCAGAAAGTTGAAGGTCATAGAAGCAGCCCAAAATGGCCAATAAAATACAGTTCCTGAGCTGGAAACCACTCCACTAGCCATAGATAGGCTGCTCAGAGCTTACCACTCCCACTGATAAGCAGAAAGACATCCTTTTATCTCAGCAAGGTCTGGACAACTCAGAAACACAAATACAGTCCGGAAATCAGCAAATCTGAGATCCAGACTATTCTAGTTTGAGAAAAAGGTGGGAAATGAGCAATAGATAGGATTTTGGGGTTTTTTTTTTTTTTTTGCCTTTTTGTTACAGAATCAAAAATACAGTAAATGCAGCAAATACTAGGGCATAATAAAGTAATGAACCTCTTAAGTGCAAGTGCTGAACCTCTTAAGTGCAAGCTTAAACAACGTAGGCAGTAATATAGAAATCATTGAAGATCCCTATAATATTTACATCTGTAATGCACTAGGATGATCATAATATACGACAAAATCACCAAAGCAGAAAAAGAACAGGACCAATAAAATGATAAATCCACAGCTAGGAAGCGTAAACCAGTAAGCTTCGTAAATCCTTTATTAGGTGTCCACAAACAACATAAAACGAGCGCTTTTGCTCGGTAAATACCGAGCTTTATCAAGTTATATACGACCCCAATAGGCAAAACAAGTTGCCAGATTCATTAATTATGTGACTACACTAGTTATAACAAGGGAAGACAGGTTAAAGTTACTCTTATATGAGCAGATATAGTGCATATATTAGAAACACTAGCAGCACAGCATGCCACAGTCAAAGTGTAGAGAAAATAACCAGTTATTTTTAACCAAGTATGAAATCTAAGCATTGTGAAGTACAGATCAGAAGGATGATGAGTCCATGTGGAAAACACTAGTGAGAGGCAATTAACAAGGGACTGTGAATTCAAAGAAGCTGCCGAAGAAATTAAGATACAAACATTCAAGTCATGCATGAGGGAAAGAAATGCCTTGACAGACCCAAAACTCTCCCTTGACAAGTTATTAGACTTTACCAGAATCTTAGACCTGTCAGACACACAGGTTAAGAACATAGAAATTAGCAAGGGAAATGCTGTAAATAAAACAGAAACCACAGATGAAATGTTAGGCATAGAAAAATAGTGATAAAAGGAGGGAGAGGAACAAAGGCAAATACCTCAGGGCACTACTCAAATAAAAAGTGCAAACTCAAAATGGTTTAGAAAGTATGGTAGTAAATGACCAGACAGTGAATGAAGTGTGAGAAGAGTCTGAAGTTTGAGAGATGTAACACGAATAGAACAGGTATAAGACACGAAAAAACAGTCAGATGGAAAAGAAATGCATAAATGAAAAAACTAATAGTAACATATAGGATAAATCACACAGGCACAGTAAATATTGACAAAGAGCAGAAAATAGTAATATAATTTCCAGCAAAGCAAATAAAACAAAAATTAAATTCAAGACAATTGTTGACCAAGGAGAATGGCTAAACTTATGGTAGTAAGAGATCATGTTATGCTTAGGCCTCAAGCAAAGAAATGAAAGAAAAACAGGTTGCATAAGACAAGTAACAAGATATATGTATACCATTCACTGAAGGCCTTGCCTGTCAATAGATATTTTACTGAAGACATAATAGTATATGATAACATAACACTCATCAATATGCTACAGAAAAAAAGCTTGGACCTACACAACTCTCACAATCATATTCCTGCTCATCCTAACAATAGTACAATGTGACTACGGAACTTTCAAAGAATAATACATAGTGTTAGAAGAATATGAATATATATTCAAGGACACTGGAAAGCATAGCAGGAATAGATGCACATTAATAAGAAACAGGCCACAGGAGCACAGCTGCCCAAAAGGGCACCCCTTTTATGTCAGGGATAAACGTTTAGTAAATGTTTTGCTGTGGTTATAATAAAGGGATTATCAGGGCATAATAAAGAGATTGTGAGCACCTAGTCCATGATTTTCATCAAAAATGACACCATTCAAGCCTGGAAATCCTTTTGAAGTCAGGGAATGCATTTACGTGAAAACTGCAGATGAAGCAGTATATAGTGAAGATAGCTCACACTAATGATTGGTAATATTATTAGTGGATTAAGTGGTACAAAAGTATTACATGCAGACAAGATGTTTAGCACCAGAGTCGAGAGTATGGCCCTGCATCTGGAGTGTCATAATTCTGCATCCTGCAGAACAGGCTCGTTTTTCCATGCTTCTGAAATATATCAGGTGACAGTTTAAATGTGAGCTGGAGGAGTACAGTAATAAATAACCTGTTCTTTTTAATTAGTTAACATACAGGTAAAATGAATACATATGTTAAATATGAAATACACATGTAATGGTAAAGGAAAATGCTAAGAATTTCTTCATAGTAATGTAGTAGCAAACTAGGTTTTATTTCCGGTTTCCTGTCTCCTGATGCACTTAAGAAAACTTAGAGGTTCTGCAGTTCAAAAATAACTTATGGTGAACAAAATCTTCCATGATACCCTGATACCCAAGGAAAAGAACACCCATTTTTTTCATAAGCTCCTTTTCAAGCCTCTTTCTAATTGTTATTTATCCTCATCCACTCCTACCACAAATGAAATATTTATCGAGGAATACCAAGGAAACCTTGGCAGACACTAGTAAGCTTATCTGCTTTTGTTCAGTGGTGTGTCTTTAATGTGCTTTAAAACAGAATTAGTTCATAAAGGCATTAAAGCAGGTGTACATCAAAGCCTATGCCTCTCTTTTGTTTCTGCTTAGCATAATGACAACTCGTTAGTTCAGCTCATTACCCTTCTCCCTTCTGCTTGATAATTGGAAACCTTAAAACACTATAAGAACAACAGCAAACATACATATTAAATTCATTACCGTTAGCTCACCATTATACATTTAAATGTATATGACATTTTACATTTATAAACACCCACAGTTATACATCTCAGCTGTCCGTCAACAACTTAATTACTTCCAAAAGGTAACTACACACAAAAGTAAAGAAGGATTTCACCCCAAGTCATACTGAAAGAAATTATTTAGCTGGTATTACTTTTATTTTATTTAACCTCACATTTAGTTTATGGTTAGATAAGCTGTGCTACTTTGTGGTTGTTCTTTTGTATTGCATTACAAACTTATATAGCTGGGACCATAATTACTACCTTTCTGTCCTTTCAGGAGATCATTTAGGGCATACAAATGTTTAAAATCTACCTCACAGGAAAGACCACAAGGCATTAGAAAACAGCACCTACAGACAAATACAGAAACACAAACACGCGCACACACACACACACACACACACACACACACACACACACACACACACACACAGATAGTATTTGCACTCTCCCTTGTGGCATTGGTCATGAATAACTACTTTCCCTTGTAAAATGGCAAATAAAGCTGACTCATTTATATAGATTATTATATGACTACATAGTATTCCCAACTGTACATACGCCGACACAAACACAAATGCCACACACCACACCAAGCACATTATACAAGACTACCACTATCCAAAGCTAATAAATGTTAACTATGTAATGCGCTCATTCCCCACATTTACAAAACAGCCATGAAAAACATGAATAGTCCACAAGGGCCACGAACAATTAACCAAAAGATAAAAAAAATAATAAAAATATCCGGACAACATGGATCAGTTGCTTCAATTTATTCCAATAAAAAAATTGAAGTGACTGATCCATGTTGTCCAGATATTTTTATTATTTTTTTATTTTATTTTTTACAAAACAGCCATACTCAAAACCATAAAAAGCACTAACCCACTACTTTCTGCATAGAGTCAAGCTCTCCTGAACACCCTGAAATAGGGGTTAGCCCCTGCACTCACAAATTATATAAAAGCCAGCTCTGGCATCTCATAGGTTCATAGATTTATAGGTATTTACTAAGCTAATTTCCCCAAGGGTCTTTTTAAGCCTAGCCATACTTTCCAAATCTCTGACCAGTTCTGGTACCCTTGATAAGTGTAAGCAGGGGTTTGGAAGGTTTAACATTTACAAGCAGGGGCCTGGGAGATGAACCATTTACAGGTTACCTGTGTCCATTAGAGACATAGGTGCCAAACCAGAGATGAATTTCCGGTTTCCCATCCAGTTGCCCAAGTTGCACTTGAATTGATTTAGGGAAGAACTCTGCTTCACATGGATGGCGAACCTGTTCCATAGATGGGGTAGTCTCTGGGATACATACCTATCTCTCCAGCAGGTCCTATTTATATCACAGGCAAGGTTTAAGTCATTAGAACCAGTGATTCTGGTGCTGTTTGCTATGTGGATATGCAGGAGGTCCATCAGAGTGGGTTCTGACAATGCCTTGAATGACAGGCATAGATCTGCACTCAAAAGCCTGAAGGAGACAGAATACAGGAATGCAGCCTTGTGGTGGTCTGCATAGGACATGTTACTTATGCCCTGTATTCTTTTAGTGAGGAACCTCTGTGGACATTCCAGTTGTTGGAAATGCCTGGTTAGATACATACCAAAGAGGGCACTGTACTCAATGACACGTCTGATGAATGCTGAATACAGTGGAACAATGACTTCCTTGGACTTAGATGCCATACCTTTGTTTATAAGTTGCACAACATAGAATGATTTCCTTACCACTGTAGACAGGTGATGCTCAAAGACTAGATCACTATCTATGTGTTTCCCTAAGTCCCTGACTACTGGGTCAACTCTAAGGGGTGTGTTGTCAAGAGGATAGTTGACTTCCCAAAGGATACTATTATGCATTTCTTGGCATTTAGTTTTAGTCCATGGTTCTGACACCAGTTGTTTTCTGTATCAGCCCCTCCTGGAGAACATTTGTGTCAGTGTGAGATTCAGTGATACCTCCTAATTTACAATCATCTGGAAATTTAGTCAGCCAGAGACAACTGACATTGGCCTTGACTTCTGAGAAGTAAATTCCGAAAAGGAGCGGGCCAAGGACTGATCCTTGAGGGACTCTACTTGTGACTGGCCTCTTTGGAGAGGTGAACCCCCCAATTCTAACTTCCTGGGTCCTTTCTGTCAGCCAGTTGGCTATCCATCGGGTGATATACTGGTTTGTACCTAACCTCTTGAGTTTGTCAACAATGCTTGAGTGATGTATTGTGTCAAATGCCTTGGCCAGGTCAAGGTAGGCAGTGTGAATGATTTTGCAATCATCTGTTGCTTTGATGACCTTCTAAAAGATGTCCACCAGTCTGAGTAGGCATGATCTGCCCTTGACAAAACCAAACTGGGTTAGGTCCAGTGTCTGGAGTTTTACTATATCTTTAATGATTGTCTCCATGATAATTCTTTCCTTGGCTTTACATATAAGACTAGGGAGACTTATGGGCCTGTAGTTTCCAGGGTCTGTAAATGGCCCACCTTTGTGCAGAAGGATGACAGTTGCCTTTCTCCATTCATGAGGCATGAAACCTGTTTGGAGGCTACAGTTAAATAGTAATTCCAGAGGCCCTAATAGGTCATGTTTCATGCTATTTAGAAAGCATCCTGGGATATTGTTTGGGCCCATTGATGCAGTGTTCTTGGTCTTAGAGAGACCATTAAGGACCTGTTCCCTAGTGACAGTAGGGGGAGTTATGTTTGATGATATTTCCTGAGGGGAGGTTAAAGGGGAGAGAGGAGTAAAGTTGGAGCTGAATTTATCAGCCAGGAGGTTTGCTATATCTTTTGGCTCAGTATAGGTGGCTTCATTTACAATGAGCTCTGCACACAGTTGTGTATTGCCTTTGAGATTGCAGACATAGCTAAAGAATGCTTTGTTGTTGTCCTTGGACTGGGAGGCCAAACCTACCTCAAACTTGGCTTTGGTAGACTTTAATTGTCCTCTGAGCTGTTTGTCTAGTTTGATGAGACTGCTTTTATCCTGCTGGGTGCTGCACCTTCTAATTTTGCCATGATGTACTTCCTCTTGTTATACAGCCTGTTGATTTTGTGATTCCACCAGGGTGGCTTGTTTTTAGGGTTAGTTCTGTACTTCTTCCTGGTGGGTACAGCTGCCTCTATGCAGCTATTAACATGCTTGTACAGGGTTTCTGTAAACAGTTCTGCACTGGCAGCAGTGTTCTCAGGGTTTATGGGGCTTGAAATTTTGCCAGGTTCTCACTTAATAGCAGAACGTTAGCCTTAGAATAGTTCCTGAATATTCCAGGTTTTAATTTTACTTCAATGAAGACCATTTTGTGGTCTGACCTTATCAGGGGAAGCATTACAGTAGGGGTTATGCAGCATTCTCCCATATTAGTGAGGACCAGATCTAGTGTGGTTGCACCCCTGGTTGGTGTGTTGACTATCTGGCCCAGGAAGTGTGTGTTTACAAAATCCAGGAATCTGTGCATGTACGTTTGGTGTAGTATAAGATTCCCAGTTAACAGAGGGGTAATTAAAGTCACCCATGAATATGGTATTGGGTTGAATGGTTAATAAAACTCGAAAAGTCAGAAGGTTGATAAAACAAATGAACAAATGAGAGCCATGCAATATAACAGAAGTAAACAGGATATATATAACTGTGCTGCTAAATTAATAACAGATACAATTCTACCACAAGAACACAGAGTAAGGAAAAGGAAGGAGAGAAATTGAATACCGTCATGGAAGTATTGAATAGAGAAAACTATAAAGCAATTAAGACAAGAAGTATCACTGTTAGTAGAGTACAGAAGAGGGAACAGATCAACAAAAATACTCACAAAGATAGATGTGATAAAAGCAATGTACAGTATTATAATGGTTGAGGAGTTACAATGCACTACCGTAAATGATAAGCTAAAAATATCAGCAGTGGCAGAAAAACTTAGAAGATACACAGATAAATATAAAGGAAAAGTACAAAATAAGCAATTTATTAATGACCCAAAAAAGTTTTATAGAGAATTGGGAAACAAGGTTAAAGGAATTGAAAGACCACCAAAAAACAAAGAAATAGATACATTTTGGAGAAGTATTTATGAAAAACCTGTGGAACATAAAAAAGATGCTAACTAAATCTATAAAAGAAGCAAAAGAAATAATAAGAAAGTCAAAGGTACAGGGTATGAAAGGAGATGAAGTAACAGCCACAGAGATTGAAATAAAGTTAAGAAAAGCCTCTAACTGGAAAATCCCAGGCCCAGATACAGTATGTAACTTCTGGTTAAAAGTATTAACATCTTTTCATGAAGATTTAGCCATGAGTAAGAAATATTTATATGCGCACCCCAAACAGACCCCAACCTGGCTAACAACAGGAAAAGCTACCCTAAAAAATTATAGACCAATAAACTGTCTTCCAAAGACATATAATCTATACACTGGTATTGATGCAGACAGAGTTTATAGACATTTAGAAGAAAACTCAGTTATAGCAATAAAACAAAAGGGCAATAAAAGAAAGTCATATGGAACAAAGGATCATTTGTCATTAAATAAAGACATAGTGCAGAACTGTAAAAAGGGAAAGAATCTAAGTACGGCATGGAATGACTACAAAACAAAGCATTTAACAGCATCCCACATTCATGGATAAAACAGTGCTTACAAATGTGTAAGATACACCGTACACTGATAAATTACATCACAGTGACCATGAAAACAGTGGAAAACCTCTTTGCAGTTAAATCACGATAAAGGGCAAATTATTATTCCAGGGATAAAAATCCAAAGGGGGATATTCCAGGGTGACTCTCTGTCACCATTGCTCTTTTGCCTTGACCATTAAACTGTCTGCTTAACATATTAGGTCATGGCTATAATTTGGCTCTGAGAAAACAACAAAGTGTAAAGACTTCTCATCTTCGCTTTGTCAATGATTTAAAACTGTATAGCTTATCAATTGAGGAATTGAAAGCACAACTACAAGTAGTCAAAACTTTTTCAAATGATATAAGAGTGTCATTTGGTATAAATGTGCAAAAGCAACCTTTAAAGCAGGAAAGCTGCAGCACCAAGAAAACATCAGTTTGGGACAAGAATGTGATATAACTTGAGCTAGCAGGAGTGTATAAATATCTGGGAATTGATAAAGGATCAACAATAAAACATGAACAAATGTGAATACAATTTAGGAAGGGATATTATGAAGGCATAAATTAATCCTGAAAACAGCAGTGACATCTAGGAACAAAATTCAAGCTATAAACCAATTTGTTCTTCTTGTCCTAACTTTTTGAATAAAGTTTTTGGATTGCTTGACTGGCCCCAAACGGTGTTGGATAGATTAGACAGGAAAACAAGAAGGATGCTTCATGCATATCAAATGACTTACAAAAATCAGTGCATACCAAGATTATATATTCCCCATTCCGAAGGAGATATGGTCCTCTTTGAAATTGATTACATGTATAGATCTGCAATTGTGGAACTGCATACATATCTGCTCACCTTAAAAGACCCAAACATAGTGAAAGTTTTGAAACATTTGGAGAATAAATCTAAGATGACTTCCCTTCTTAGTTTAGCAAAAGCATATTGGTGTCAAGCGGGAATGGAAATCAAACCAGAAGTAGATAAAAATCAGGCAGCAACTGAATGTGCCAAAAAACAAAAAGAATATACGGTGAAGGATCAGATGAGAAGGCAAGAAGTGTGGAAACTGCATAAATATAGTTGCAAGTATAGAAAACTCCTGGAAGAACCTTATTTTGATCGGGATTGAGCACAGGAATAGTTAAGAGAGGTGAATTCAAATCAAAAGATGAAAGGTTAATATTAGCGGCCCAAGGGAGTGGGCTACATACATGTTAGTTTACAAAGTCCATTGAACATGTGGGAGAAACAGACAAATGTAGGTTTTGTAAAACAGAATTGAAAACAGTTGCACACCTTGTTGCTGGTTGTGATATACTAATGACAGAAAGACTGTATACTAAAAGGCATAATAATGTGGCAAGACTGTTGCACTGGGGATTGTGCAAACATTATAATAGTGAAGTAACTGAAAAAATCACTGGAAACATGAGCCACAAAGCCTAATAGAAAATGATGAAGTCTACATCACATGGGATCACCCATTACCAACAGTTCAAATGACAGGTGTGAGAAAACCAGATATAATGGTCCATGAAAAGAAGACAAAAGCAGCACTGATCACTGAAATTGCTATACCCAGGGACTACAGTGTCTTGCATAAAGAAGGACACAAAGTCATAAAATATCAGGATCTGAAGGCAGAAACGAGAGCAATGTGGAAGAAAGATACCCAGACAGTTCCAATAGTAGAAGGAGCAATGGGTTTCATAAAAAAGAATCTGCAATCATATTTAGATATGTTATTAATACATGTAATTCCATACAAATTGCAGGAGTCATTACTGGCTACATTGCAGGTGCTGCAAACAGCACTTCTGGCTGACATCAAAGACTGAAACAATATTCATTTCATGAACTTTAATCATATTTTGACTTAGGAATGTGGTCCGTTGTCATCATGGTATTAGAAACCCAATAGATTTAGAGAAATTAAAAAAGACATAGCTTTCTCAACTCTTATTAAAACTGTCATCTCCATCCCATATCTATTTCCTGATCCACAAAAAGACTGAGCCTTATTTTCCTTGCTTTGCGTAATGGTAGTGACAAATACATTAAAGAGCACAAGTCCAAGGACTGACAACTATGGTAACTCAGTACTTATGCCCACTGAGCTCCTTCACTAATGTCTTTCATGTCCTTTCTTCTAGCCATCTTTCTAGCTTTTTGAGCATTTTCTCTACTACCCCCTCCCTGTTCCCTTTCTGTTTGTTCCCCAGCCTTCTGTGTGGGGCCACATAAAAGGACTTCCTAAAGATGATGAACTCAGTTAGTTGCCTCCATCTATAGCTGGTCTGACCCAGACATAGAACTGGATTAAGTTTAGGAACCCAGGCTGCTTAATGTCGTCAAGGTTACTGTCCGCCAACATATGACCAGTCTATGACTCCTTAATTAAACTGTTAGTGCTTTGTAATTGACCTTAATGAGAGCTATTACAAAACATCTCATACACTCAACTAATAACAACAATAAGGGCATTTAGGCTTTATAGCAACACTAACCAAAGTTCAGACATGAACACAGACTGCATTCAGCCAATATGGTACCCAAAGTTAGACTAGAAAGCTTTCATGCCCAACATCAGTCAACTTTAGAGTTTAGCAGAGCTATTTAATATGACTTGTTCGTTTCAGAGTCTTCACATAAAAAGTAGCATCTGGAGTTCAACTGAGGAATAGTGCTTCAGTAAAAAAACACCTAGGTGGGAGTAGTTGTAATGAGCACAGGAAATGTGACATAAACGGGCTACCATTTTTCCTCAGAATCAGCAGCTGACCTTAAGTACAAAGACACATATAGTAAGTAATATGCTATAGGAACAGAAACCTTGACAGAGGATTTTCAATAAGTGGAAGTAATAGAAGAGTGGTGAATGAAGGAATAAAAAGACAGGGAGTTCTCATTAGGAAATCTATTCATAATTGCCTGTTCAAAACAACACCTGCAAGGGGTAATTTAAAATTCTGTAAATAGTGAAGTGACATGAAGAAGACATCTTGCTATGGACCAGCCAGGCACCTTTTGATGAATCAAGTCCAGTTCTGGAAACCATTTCTAAAGAAAGATATGAGACTAATGGAGTTAAGAGAGAGAGAGACAGAGAGAGATGACAAGAATTATGACAAGAGGTGGAGGTCATAACTTTCAGAGCAGACAGAACTCATATTCAGACTGTTAACTGTAGTCAAAGAAAATCAAGCAAGAATCTATGAAGAAAAACTACTATGACAAGTAATGCAGCTGAAGGCAGGAGGTTCAAAACCGAGAACACTAAGACACGTGGGAATGGGTCCATATAAGACACTGCCTAATAAGTCCATATCTCACTCTAGAGTGGAAGAGCTAATGATAGATATGTACTACACCTCTCAAGTGTCCTGATTTTGTTGGGATTTCTCAGTTTAAAAGCAAAATCTGCATATTATTCAAGTGTATTGATTTAGATGCTTAAAGACCCTATTCACTACTGAGGTGTGATCACACGTCTGACTTGCCCACAGGTGAAAACCTGACAGTAACAAGCTATGTGCAGCCACTCTTGCAGCTCTATTGAGTTTTATTTTTATTTTTAAAGGAACATTTCAGTATGTCCACCCCACAGACCTGACCTGACTAGTCTCCATTAGATCCATATTCTGTCTACTTAAGACAAAGACATGCTGTCAGTAATGAACTACATATGACAGTTCTATTGCGTTACTAAAATACAGGGTACAGCAGCTGTCAACATAAACAAAACAGCTACTAGGAACTGATAACAGACATTAACCAGTCCTTAAATCTATAAATGTGCTATGGAGTAAGTATCTGTTTTTTAAACAAAGTGGTTCCAATAAAGTATGAGTTTGAAAACTAATTTATAAATATTACACTTGAAATCCTACATTTTTGTATATTAAATATTCAGTTTTGGCTTACATTCTTTAAAAAGAGGATTTACAAGTTCAATAGACAGAATGTTCTTTTTAAGAGAGGCTGGCAAAGAATTTTGCTATGCAAACTAAATGTCAGACAAATAGCATTTCCATCATCTGTATTTCTCTATCAAATAGTAAAATCAAATATTATACTATTATAATTTAAATTATCGTAAAATGTAATACGTCTTGCTTTCTGTGTAACTCTGACTACATTGTTCAAGAAAACAAATAAGTTACACTAATTAGGCATCACAGATTTTGACTAAAAGTCTCTGACTTTCAGGATCTTTGTCGCTGAGTAGACACAGTTGATATGGACAACGTGAGACAAACAGCAATAGTCCATGCAGGAGGGAGGTAGATCATAGGATCATAGGAAGTTACTAGGCTAATGACCCGAGGGCCCTTATAAGCCTAGACAAATTTACCTTGTTACCATGATCAGCACCTATTGCCCCTGTCCAAGAGGGACACAGGTGGAACCCCCTGTTGTGAATTTTTAGTTACATAACCAATCTTCCAGATTGCATTTGAAGAGGACCAGTGAGGTGCTCTGTTTTACATGAACTGGGAGTCTATTCCAAAGGTATGGTAACCTCTGGGGGACAAATCTGTCCCTCCAGCAAGTTCTATTGATGTCACACACCAGGTTTACATCCTTAGCAAGAGTAACCCATGTGCCATTTCACTTCTGGATGTGTACCATTTCCAATAAAGCGAGGTCAGAGATCACCCTATATGCAAGGCAAGATCACTTCTGAGTAGTCTGTATGAAACAAAATAAACTGGCAGTAATTTCAGCTGATCCACATAGGATAGCTGCTGAAGACCTTGAATTTTTCTTGTGAGGAAACTGTGGTCACTCCAATTGCTGCAGGTGCTTTGAAAGGTACATACCAAAAGGGGCGTTGTACTCAATTATTGGCCTAATGAGTGAAGAGTACAGGGAGGTGATAACTTCTCCTTTTCTCAAGGCAATTTCCTTACTTATGAGATGAGCCATATAGAATGCCCTTCTTACCAGTGTGGAAACATGGTGATCAAAGGCAAGGTTGCTGTCAACCTGAGTGCCCAGATCTCTCACCACTGAGAGCGTAATTAGGGTATTGCCACTGATATGGTAATTTGCAGGAACATCACTGTTACTGAAAGGAATTATAATACATTTTTTTGCATTGAGTTTGATGCCTTGACTTTTGCATCAGTCATTTGCTTGAATAAGACCTTCTTGAAGGATGTTGACATTGTTTGGAGATTCTAGGACCACACCCAATTTGCAGTCATCGGCAAACTTTGTCAGCTACAGTCCTGTGGTTTTAGCTTGTACTTTAGAAAATAGATTCCAAACAGTAGAGGTGCCAGGACCAATCCCTATGGAATGCCACTGGTGATGGGTCTGCTGTTGGAGGTGGATTCCCCTATTTTGACTGTATGGATTTTATCAGTGAGCCAGTTCGCAACTCACCTTATGATAAAAGGGTTGATATCAAGCTGGGAGAGTATGTCAATGATGCCTGAGTGAAGGATGGTGTCAAATGCCTTGACTAGGTCTAGGTAGGCTGTATGCACAGACCTCCCCTCAATCAGGGCTCTGGTGACTGTCTCAAGGAAGTCCACCAGGTATAACAGTCATGATCTCCCCTTGACAAATCCAGACTGGGTAGGATCTAGTGTTTGGAGATGGATCCCCTTCATAATGTCAATCCACCTTTCATCAACTTTCAAAATGTCGAGACAAAACCGTTGTACGTTCATAATCACATACTCCAGGAACATTGTATTTCTTATCTGGAAAAGTAACCACTTGGCCATCATGGTGAACTGTGCCCTTTCTTCACTGTAGTGTGATCTTGGAGTTGGTATATTTAAGTATGGGGTGGGGGGGTGCATCCCCCACTTCAGTGGGTGTAATTTGCTTCCATTTGTGATTTTACCATTGGTGGCCAAGTGGTTACTTTCCCAGGAGGAAATACAATGTTCTGGGAGTTTGTGATTGTAAACTTACAATGTTTTCATCTCAATGTTTTGAAAGTCGATAAAAGGTAGTTTGACATTATGAAGGGGACCCTTGGAGATTACCTATATCTTTGTTGATAAGGTCCATGATGATTCTCTCCATGACTTTGCTGATAAGGCTAGTCAGGTTAATAGGTTTGTAGTTCCCAGGGTCAGTAGAAACACCACCTTTGTGCAAAGGGATAACAGTGGCTGTTTTACATTCAACTGGGATGAAGCTGGTGCTTAGGCTGTGATTGAAAAGAGTACCCAATGGTGATGCTACTTCTTGTCTGAGCCCATGTAGGATGCAGCCTTGGATGTTATCAAGTCCCATTGATGATGTGCTTTGGCCTTAAAGAGGGCATTTACGACCTGCTCTTTAGAGATACAAGGTAGTAGACAGGGGGTGGGGATGTCATGAGGTACACGTGGCGGGGACAGGGGAGTAAAGTTTTCACCAAACCTGTCAGCTAGCAGGTTAGCTATGTCCACTGGCTCAGTATATGTGTTACCATTAACTACCAGTTCAGTGCAAATCTGGGCCTTACCTTTTAGGTTATGGATGTAACTAAAGAATGCCTTATGGTTGTCCTTTGTTAAGGAAGCTAACTTGAATTTGAAGTTTGCCTTGGAGGACTTCACAAGAAATCTTATATGCTTATTTAAGCTGAGGAAGGAGAGTCTCCAGTTTAAAGCCCGCTCCTTCTTACCCTTAGACAGCAGTTTCTTCCTTTGTATTTTATTGTAAAGCCTGTTAATGATGATTGTCCACCAGGCAGTTTTGCTCTTCCTTGAAGAGCTTATTGTGGTCCTAACAGGTACTGCTGAGTCAATGCAGTTATACAAGTACTTGTACAGGGCATTGGTGGGCTCTGCATAGTTACCGATTGGGTGCTACATTGATCTCCCATATTTGTAAGCACCAGATCCAGGATGTTGGCACCCTAGTTGGGGTGTCAGCCAGCTGATCCAGAGCATTGGAGTTGACAAAGTTGAGGAACCTTTGAGCAGATGAGTTTGAACATGGGTAATTCACCCAGTCAATGTTAGGGTAGTTAAAGTTGCCCAAAACCATGGTGTTTGGATGTATGTTGATAGACTCAAGTTGATCCAAATAGGCAGAGTGGGTGTTCTGTAGCTGGCAATGTCTTGAATAGGTGTTCTACCACCAATTAATTGCACCTGAAGTATCTCTAGGCTATCATACTCTTTAACCAATCTGGAAGTGTATTTATCTTTGATGAATATTAATACACCGCCTCCTGTAATTTTCTTGCCTTCAGTTTGTGGTCTGAATGTGTGGAAGGAGGTGTAACTTAGTATGGATGGGGTGCTCTCCACAGCATTGTACCAGGTCTCCATGACTGCACAAACATCTGCATCCTCCAGGGACAGGACTGTTTCCAGTGAGTGCAGCTTCATGTTAAGACTCCTAGCATTTAGCAGCATGACCTTCAGGTTGTTTTTAGTAGTTATTTTTATGTTGGGAGTTTTGTCCCTGTGACACTGCTTAAAAAAAGGCACTATGGCAGTGTCCAGAGCCTTAGCCAGTAGCCGAAATCCCAGGTGTGACAGATGAAGACCATCTCTGGCAAAGCACTGAGGTTTGTCGATCATGTCATCCCAGGCTGACAGATACTAGATCCCCTTAGAATGGCTATCTGTTAAGTGGAATAACTGACCAACTGCCTATCTCCATATACTACAGTATATAAGTAAAGGTCTGTAAATGTTTCTTAAATACAAGAAAGGAAAAAGTGTACTACAGATCATACATTTAGTTCTTTAGCTAGCTCCAACAAAAATGATCATCCTGCCTAGATCCTAGCAGTTTGATGCATAATAATGCACCCAAAAATGTATTGGTAATTAAGTGACATATATTAAAATAATTATAATGACCCACCATTACAGAGAATATAAGCCAAGGACCACAAACTATGTAAATCTACACAGACAGATCAGAAACAGCACTGAGATTGCCAACATAATAAAAAAGCTATTTATGAAAATTCAATTAGTTAAGCGCTTTCGTTTAAAACAGAACTTCCTCAACTCTCTAAGCTTAACGCACTTGAATTTTAATAAACTGTTTTCATTATTTTGGCAGTCTCAGTGCTGTTTCCACCAGTAGAGAGAGAGAGAGAGAGAGTCAAATTTGTGCCAATATCCTGTGTTCATGTCCAGTTGGTGGAGTGAGTAGGTCCTGCTGGGTTGGCATGGAGCAGAAGGCACTTTCAAAACAAATGTATTTCTTTCTATCAGTGAGTATTAGAGGGCTTTATGGGATTGTACTGATCACTGTCATAGTCTGTATATCACTACACTGATGCAAGTTATATTTATGATGGAATGATTGTTGATAAAATCTAATTTTATCACTGAATGCCTTGTTGCCATAGTGGCAGAGGCAGAAATTGGTGCAACCCTGTACAGCACTGACCTGTGAGCCTGATCTTTCATCCTGTATTCCTGTATCTCTCACTCATTCAGTTTCACTTGTCACTCTAACAAGCCAGAGTTTAAGTGAAAAACTGCCCTGAGATAACCAGTATAAATGTATTATAGATATCTTAGCCAGTTGTTAGTGAGGAATTTTAATGCTTGTGTTCCTACTTAAAAGAAACATATCCCTAAAAGCTGGCAACACAGGTGACCATCCAGTTTGCCTATTCCTAAGTCTGACTCCTGCAGAGTAGGCAGATATGTATGTCTGTGAAGGAGGTATGTCAGGGTTTTCCACTAAGTAAATAAAAGCAAGAAGAAAGATGCAGTAGAAACAGGTAGTCGGTCAGTGCTTAAGTGGCAAGAAATATATCAAGAAATAATAGTGAACAGGAAGATAACTGCCAGTCTTATTAAAGGTGATTGACAATAATATTGGCAAATGATATATGTGTATACATGAGCACTCACAATACACAATGATGTATTATGTAGTTGTCCTAATCCTAGACTAACACAAGAAATGTAGTCTAGTATTTCTAATATGATCATTCTAGAATGATATTAAATCAAGTAATGTCATAACACATGATTTCCAAGCAAATGCCATACACATCTGTACAGAAACTAAGTACTTCAAGACAATTATATTGTGCAGTAAGCTACAAAGAATTGTGTAGCAGGTCATGTGAAGTCTAGCTAATACCGAGAGAGCAGTTATTCATATTACAGCTCATTTATTTACTGTTGCTATGAATAAATGTGAAATAGTGACCTACTCATGGTATACATGTTTATCAGACTAGGGGACAAAGAAAAACAGATTAATATATTCAACCAGGATCAAATCAAAGTTTACAGACTTGAATAATGCACAAGCTGAGATTCCTGAATGGGGTGCGAAATGCTAAGAAGGAGGAGTAGGTGCTGGCTTCAAGAAATGGGGGGGGTCTACATCATAAGGAAGGTAAGATTCAAAGGAGCAGCTAAAGACAGAGTAATGTGAGAGCTAAGGGATATAAGATGACTTAACAGAGCTCACAGTGTAACACAAAACGACAGAAACAATAAAACAAAACTGTTTGTAGACAAGAGATAACATTCATCTTTCACCTAAAGCAATTGAATATTGTTCTTAGTTTCAAAAGAGGAAGAGCTTCTCCTTACAACCTATTAATTATACAGTGTTCTTGAGTTATGGAGAAAGAATTATCTCAGGCAAGGGCAACAGGGAAGAGCATCTTCACATTAGAGGCTAATAGCAGTATGGAGAGACTGATGATACATTCAGGGCTTAAATGAGGATGATATGGTGACCCTTTTATGGTCATCAAGGAAGACAGAGTGGTTGTACCAGCACGTTTCTTTATAAGGCGCCAGTTAGCTCTAATCATAGTTTCAAAGATGTCCTACCCAACACGTGACAGTAGGATGAATGCACAGATTTTATTCAAAATGACATATAGAGAAGAATAATTTTCTATTGGAATCAATTTCACAGAGTGACTTCATTATTTAAGTGCTCTGTTTTGCTAATGTGTGTGCTGTCTGATTCCATTTACTACTTGTTTGAAGTATCAGGTTGTAAGGGAAAATGGGCCTGCTTGTTACATCTACTTACATTATACACAAAAAACAGTCTCTCAAAACCTGTATTATATTCAATTCACAAATGATATAACTGTAGGGAAAGTAAATTTAATGACATCATGGCATTAAACAGTGCAGCAGATTATGAAAGGGGATTGCCTTCACCTTTACCAGACTAGTTAAAAAGGATAAGGTAGCAGTTACAAATGCTGAGTAGTAGAACAGATAAATTGTTAGCAGTATCAGGATTGTTTGTGATGACATTATTCAGGATAGTCATTGCCTGAAATCAGGGTAGGACTTTTTGACATTGTAGCCAATTGCAGAAGATTTAGGTCATATTATATTCAGTGGAAGCGCAAGGAGCCGAAACAAGATAGCATTTAGGCAGTCAATTCGTACAAGGTCATGTTTGCTACACAGGGGCCTAATATTCAGTTGCAACCTACCGAGCTGATATTTCACTAAGTAAAATACAGACTGCAGGTTTTATTCTGTTTTTGTTGTTCAGATGTATGTAACGTTGTGATTCATTCAATGGAACCAAAAAAATTAAAAAAGAACAATTTAGCCAACATTAACCAAGTTTGACTCTAAGATTTTCTCTTCCCATTTTCCATTATTCAATCTTTATTTACAAGTATACATTGATTTAGTAAGTTTAGAAGAATAAATATTCACTGTATTAGAGAAATTCTACTCAGTTTTGGCAGCCAGTAGTCATATTGGCTTTAGCTCTGTACTGGAAATAAATTTGTCAAAGTAGTGTCTGTATGGTCAGAAAGGGGATGACCTCAATGTATAACTAATTTGATTAGAAGTAGTGAAGATGTTATTCCTTGATAAATGGTGGATGGCATATTGAATGCTGTCATGCTGATGTGATTGACTGGGTCTTTGGCAGCATCATTCAAATGTGATCTTTTGTTTGCTGTTTAAACCACATTCCTATTTGGTGCTAAGTACAGGCAATTTATTTATTATTCTTATTGTGTTATGGCTTACCAGTAACTATTTAATATGTATTCTTAGATACTCAGTAGTAGGTGTTCAACATGCTGAGAGAATAAAAGTCCATTTTTGAAGACAAATTGGATTGGATGGCTTTATGGGTTCATAGGTTCATACTAGGCTATCTGCCCTAGGGCATTTGCAAGCCTAGCCAGAGTGTGTTTGGTTTTCGCCACCCATTTTAAAATGAATTTTGCTATGCCCTTTTTCAAGGTTAGTATACTGTGCATCTGTCTAACAGTGACACAGAAGTGATACCCGGAGTAAATATACGATCTCCCATCCACTTATCAAGATTCCTCTTCAAGAGAATCAATGAGGGACTCTGCCTAACCTGGACTGGGATTTTATTCCAGAGTGAAGGGAGCCTCTGGGTTATGAATCTGTCCCTCCAGCATGTCCTATTTATTTCAGTGCTGAGGTTCAAGTCTCGGCGTAGCTCGATGGGATTTGGATTTTCTGAGGTGCAGTATGTCCATTAATTCCGGGTTGGACATGGCTTTATACATCAGGCACAGATCGCATCTGAGCAGGCGGTATGCCACTAAGTAGAGCTGGAGTTTCTTTAACCGGGCAGCATTTAGCATCTGTTTGAGCCCTTTGATCCTCTCGGTGAGGTACTTTTGGGGTCTTTCCAGTTGCTGCAGCAAGTGAAATGCTAATTGGCTAGCATCAGTAAATTAAAATAACTTTCCAGATTCTAGATTATATGTAATTACAAAGAAAACATGAGTAAACATTTAGCCACAGTAAAATTTCAATAGAGCAGTAAGCAATCAGAACTGAAGAAATATGTACTGTACAACAGATTAAACAGTAGTGTACAATATGACATGCCTGATGAATGCATTTAAAACTATCTGTATGAAAAATGTAAACAGAAACTAAAAAAACTGAGTGCTGTGTCTCATAATATGTAGGCACAGAGTTGAAATTAATCACTAGCAAACCGCTCCTTGGCTAGCAAGCTACATTTGACAGCCGGCCTGTACTGTGTATTGAGCTCTCTGTTTTGATTAAAACTTCTGTTGTCACACAGTGAGTAGAACTAATATTCCAGATAAACTTGTTTTGTTTTCTTCTTGTACATATACTGCTGGAGAGCAGGTTACATGATATACAATACTTAAAAAAAATCAGTCATTACATTCCACTGAAGAGGGAGCATCAGACATCTTTCTCATTCACATTTGTATTTATTAGGTCCTGACAATTGTCCAAATCACCTGTTTTATATAACAAAGCAACGCAGTATAGAATAAATAAATGGAACTGCTGAAGTAATGTTTCAGGATCAGATAAACATTAATATATAAAGTTAAAGTAATGATCTATACCCAATGCCAATGAATATGGAATTGATATGGTAATGCATCCTGAGTGTTCACGGAAAACCAAGGTTAGCTTAACAACTTTCCATTGTTCTTCTATTGAAGAAACAGATTAAAGGAAAAAAATCATATTTTCTAGAAATTTTGATGCCAGATTCTGCATGATGTCATTTATGTATGTTTCATCATGACAGATTGCCAATTACATAAAAAATATCATTTATAGTGCCTAGCAAAGTAACAACCTAGAAGAATAAATCTTTTTGTGATGTTATTGTTATTATTATTGATGGAGCACTCCAATTACACTCCAAAATCAGGGAAAAGGGATTCTCAAGCACCTTTTTGTTGTTAGAAAAGTGCTTAACAAGTTTTTGTTAAGTATGTCTCTTTGCTATTAAGCATTCATCTTACCATAGAGCATTAAAAGCAGTCAACGACCACCACACGTGTTTGCCAGAAACTGTTAAATGCTTCATCCAGACTTTTTCTTTAAGGTTTGAATGAAGCGTCTAACAGCTTCCTGACATTGTTCTGTAGTGGTCACTCTTGTGTGGCAGTGATGTGTGTTACAGCTTGCAAAGCTGTAAAACACTTAGTGCTACCATATATTTTCTCCTGCTTTTACAGTACATGGGAGCAAATAAAGCCCATGCACTACAAAGAATTATGACCAGGTTTCTCTGATCATGACCTAGGTGGTTATGGGTTCCCAAAAAGTATATCAAGATTCACCTTATCCTCCATATTATTATAACTATTACTATTATTATTAATGTAGTTTGTTAGCTGGGCTTACCACTAGTGGGCATATATCATTTAATGTATGGGGGAATGCAGCGATTACATCATGTTACAGTTTCAGTCTGCATAATGCACAGTATAGTACAGTATATAATATGCATAAACATTGCTATGAATATTTAAAAGACAGAATGATAGTGACAAAATAAAATAACATCACTGTCAGTTAGCAAATGTTAGTAAATTTAGAAATATTGCAAATATGCAAATAACTTATAACAACTGCAATGAGAATACCAGGACTTTGGCTTTATAATAAAACCCATGATATCCTGTCATTAGTCTACACTACAAAACCTGATGTACCGTATAAAAGAGGTTTTTTAGTCCTTTAACAGCAGATATTTTTTTTTTACACTTTGAAATAATATATTCTATGCTGCCACTGTCTTAGAATGTATCATTCATAATTTTTTTGCTCTTAAATAGCCACTATTCCGTCCTGGATTCCTATCATGAGTTGTAGTTTGCAACTCTACATGCCTGTACAAGCATTCATCTTTCATAGTTTTGTATTCTAGCATTATATCCCATCTGACTCTCCTACATTTGAAGGAATAAAGCTCATCTCCAAATAATCTTTCCTGGTATAATGGCTGGGATTCAGAAAATTCACTTACACAGCCAGATAATTGCACAAAACACAAAAAAGTAGTGCAATGCTACCTGGAGCTGTTTAACAATGTAGTAAGTGCAACAACACTGCATGAGCTAAACTAATGTGATATTTCACTAGTGAAGATTCCACACGTAATGACCAGCACTGTGAGATATATACTGCATGACCTAATGAGCCTGTTATATCCATGGGACAATGTGTGATAAGGGCTACACAACAAAGTCTCTAATAATAGTAATAAAGGGGAAGGAAATATGTGTATATAATAGTACAATAAAAAAGGGAATAGCAAGCAGAGGGACTACATCTTTCAGCCGCCCAAATTTTCTCAGAATGTCCCAGATATTTTTGCCCTGTCCTCATATAATTTTGAATTTTCTGGTAAATCACTGAGGATTTCAGCCAGCCAGTAATGCCAGCCATTAAAGTGTTATACTTCCTATTGTTCAAAAAATGCATATTAATACAAAACCTGTTCATCTATTACATTTTAAGTGAATTGTAATGATTTTTAAAAATTGTCCCCTTGTCCTTCCCATTATTTTTGGATTTTCCAAGAGAAGAAAGGGCATTTTTTCTTTTTATGGGGCAAATGCCCAATTTCCTTTTTTTTTCCCAAGAAGGGTGCAGAGGAAAGATATGGAGAACAAGGTGTGAAATGCAGCAAGTCTATAGGTGTGGTAGTAGGGGTATACAAACACACATAAAAGACAGATAAAGACCAACAGAGGGGGACACAGTGGAAAGCGGCACAAACAGACAAAGGGAGGATAAATGGTGATAGGGAGTCTTGGACCACAAACTACGCAAGAAGCAAAATACAGAGAACATCATGGGGGGGATGAGGTAGATGACAACTGATTGTCACAATGCCCAGTGCTGTCCCCAGTCAGAGGTCAGTCACCTCCATGACCACTCTCATGGCTGACCCCAGATACTGGTGGCTCACTGATCAGAGCCAGGCAGAGGGTATCTATCCACTGGTCCAACAATTCTGTCACCAGGTCTTCCAACCACTACTAGGTGGCATGCTGCAATCAACCAGTGGAACCTCAGTGGGGAGCCTACACCCCAACTGGATACAGAGCGCTACAGTCCAGCAGGTAACCCCCTGCTGGATGAATTACATCATCCTACAGAGATCTTGGTCTGGAAACAGCTAGAGTCTCAGCAGACGATGTTATGGTAAGTGATCATTGAGGTGGTTGCTTCCATACCTCATCCACAGCCAAGGCAGAGATTATGTAAAATATTAATGTGAATGAACAGAAACAAAACAACAAACAGGAAATAAGATATGAACAATGACGGTGATAAAGAGAGAGAAACACAAAAGAAAAAAGCGTTTACCTCTAATTTGTACAATATGTGGCATAACAGTTCAAGAGAAGCAAAATGCTGTTATAGATGCAATGGCAAAAACAACAGTACAGAACTGAAATAATTCAAAACAAGTACATAGTGTAGTAAGCTACACAGAAATGTGTAGCACTTTATATGAAATCTGACTAATACAGAGAGAGCAGTTATTCACAATCTAGCTTCTTTATTTACTGAGGGTCTATGACTCCAGGCCCTATGCAGACAAGACATGTATATCCATGAAAAGTTAAGGCAGACAAGGCTTTCCAGGACCAAATGTGCAGGGAATGGTATAGAAAATCAATGCTGAAGGTGTGTATAACAGGACAATAGTGCTCAATGATATGATACTGCATGCCAATAGCAAGGCACAGGATATTTCCAATGACAGGTCCACAACAGAAGGTGGTCCAGCAACAGAGGCATTTCACAGATGTCCTGCAATTCATAGTAAGCCTATCAGGGGAATGCAAGGCAATGGCTCAAATATGAGAGCCAGGCTGAAAACAACTGCACAGGCGTCTGTAGAAGATGCATCTTGATAGTACTAGCATGTTCTATTACTTTTGTACACTGACTCACTAGGATGAATGCGTTAGTCAGCAGAACACAGGCATTTCTGTTCTCCAGGCACATCAGGGCTGTAGCCAAGGCAACCTGCACCGCAAGGTATGTATGGCCACTTAGGTTATGTAAATATCTGGCAGGTAGCAGTATGTTTGTCGTATGTTGGAAGAAGTGACATATATGCTGCAGAATTCCCAGAGGTATAATGTATTTATGCCAAAACAGGTTTCTTTGGTGGAAGGTCCAGCACAATGCCAGCACAATGCCTGATGTTAGTATGTTACCAGTTGATGATGATGATAGCACAATACTCATGTCACAGTCCAAAGATGTAGTGTATTACTGATGTCTGTTAAAGATTTTGACCAGTGACAAAGCAAAGATAATGATGTTATAGAAATATCAAAGTAATTAAACACTGCATGTGAAAACCTCATTATTAGAATTATTTTGAAAAATATAGTGAAATTTTAAAGCAAAATTCATCTGTACTTATTTCTATATATTACTTTTTTATTTACTTCAGAACAAGGGTACTTTAAAAAAACAGATGATGCAGTATTTAAATAATTCTTTTAATATTTGCTACGTTTTGCCTTATTCCAAGTTCTACATGTCTGAACTGTAGTTGGAACAGCTGGTGTCCTGAGCAATCCCACCA
The DNA here is from genome assembly GCF_019279795.1 of Protopterus annectens. Lineage (NCBI taxonomy): Eukaryota > Metazoa > Chordata > Ceratodontiformes > Protopteridae > Protopterus > Protopterus annectens. Next base: position 1,216,801,910 of record NC_056744.1, read on the forward strand.
GCTCTAGGAAAAGAGGTACTATGTTTCTTAATAATAGCAATTTTGTATATTTCCAACATAAACCCTAGCAAAGAGCTATACTAGCTTTTTGTTACAGTCCCTAAGTTGCTAGCAGACACACACACACACACACACACACACACACACACACACACACACACACACACACACAACAGAAAGCAATTTTTTAAATCATTTAAGCAGCCACTTAAAAGTATTATAATAATTGTGCTCACTTACAGGAAATTATCTGGACGTCTTTTATGCCTAACATGCCCACTAATAGCTTGTACCTCAGGCAGCCACCCTTCACTCCACCCTAGCTACAACTTTGCTGTACATATATATTAAACTGGCATGGCTGCTGTGCAGTCTTTAAGTCAAGCTCATGGAACTGGTAGCACTGCACCTTAGCTTTTCCATACTTATTTCTTATGTTTTGAATTCTAAATGTTTTAGTCAACAGGCCAAGATGCTTACCATGTGGCAAAAAGGAGGCAGAGAACAACCTAGAGGTCTCAGGCTACCAAGGGCATGTCGTATTTTCACCCTCAGCCTATGACAAGAGTACCAACCAAAAAGATTCCCTGAGCAAGAGGGACCCAGATCAAGGCCAAGAGTCCTCTCAGCAAAGAGGGGAGAACCAAAATGCAACACCCTCTGTACCTGGGAATACCTTAAAAAGAGGGCAGTAAGATCTGAGGTGGAAGACTCATTCTCATTGCAGATAAGCCTTGTCAGACCTAAGCAACCCCCACAGTCTGCCAAAGGGATCTGTATGAGAGGAAGGTATGCAAGCCTCCTTCTCAAAGTGCTTCCTTTTACCAGCCATGCTGTGATGAATGGAACCCTAAGGGAGAAGCATACAGAAACCCAATGAACAATGTTGTGCTGGCTCACAGATTCTTAAAAGACTCATATCTTAGCAGAAGAAGTCCAAGGCAGATAACCTCCAACCCAGGGAAGGTGGGGCTAGTATAGAGACTAAGTCCGTTCAGAACCAGAGAAACTGTACCAAGGGCTATCCATAAGGACCCGAAAGTCCCAATGGAAAATCACCATTCCAGAAGTTCAAGGCCCTAAAAGATAAAAGCAAAATGTGTTTGCATTGCCTCAAGATTTGGCCTGCTGATGAAAACATTTGGAATTGACAAAAGACAAGTGCTAAAACTGTTCCAGGTCTGAGCACCAACTAGACAACTCCCCTGGGGGTAATTCACCACGAGATCAGAAGGAATATTCTCCCCAGAATGCTAGAGGGGTCCCCCACCATTCACCGAACAGAAAATTGGGAACAAACCTCAGAACTCTCCAAAGAAATAGACTCAGTCCAAGATAAGGTGAGCAGGAGAAGTATTACCTACTCCCAAATGCTAATCAGTCTTTCCCTCCCATTGTGCAAAAGAGGTCCACAGAGTCCTGGAACAATGCAATACACTAATGTAGCAAGAGGGTCAAGCATGGAACCTCACCACTGAAGATCCATGATGCTATCTCACTAACAGCCTGGGGAGGGAGTAGACCAGAAGACTTTAAGAGACCCACCTCCTCAGGAGTAGGGAGCAAGAAAGGTCACTTAGATGTAGCCTAAAATATTTGCTGGGTCTCCTTCTTCCATTTAGAGCAAGATGTCGGCTATCAGGGAAGCAGATCACCTAATATGTTAGGCAACCACCCAGCAAAAACATGGCTTCAATCAGGCAATTATATCCCCACCTAAACAATCCACTCTTATCATAGGATAAATCCAGCAGCAGACTGTAAACATATACAGAGATGTGACTGCACTACCAAGGCAGTTTTCTGGTTAAAATTAAGGCACTCACTGATCCCAGACTTAGGGAGGTTTTCCCAAGCACCCAGTACTCTCTTCACCAGTAGATCCTACAACCTTAACAGATGAGACATAGTTCAGAGACCAAAACACCCTCATGGCAGAATAATGTACTGCAATTCTCACTGCGCCCCATCACAAGTTATACAGTCTTGCAGTCGCATGTGAGTGGTGAATATGGGCCAGAGAATGATAATCTCCACTCCACAACTACAGAGGTGAAAGCCTTGGGACAGAAGGAGGAAACAGTACTCCATTTTTGCCACAGGATAGCAGTGAACCTATTTTATAGGCAGCCTGTGCATCATCCATTTTATGAACACAAGAGTAAAGATGGCTTCAGGCTTTCATTATACTTTAACAAAGGCTACCTCCATGGAAGGGAGTTCAAATTTCTCATACAGGACTCACCCTAATCAGGATCCAGGTGTAATGTAACCTCTCCAAAAGAAGTACCATGTTGACAGAAATAAAAACTCCCATGCCTGAATCTCAAAAGGAAGCAATGAGGAAAAAGTTGTGAACCCCATTATCTCTAAAACAGATAGTGTCACTGTCCAAGAAGGTCTGAGCACTAAAAAGAGAAAACATGGAATGTTAATCCAGAGGCAGCATTCATGCAAATGTCTTTGCCAGTGGAGGTACATGCCAGAAACTGACCTGTATCAGCCTGGACACCAATATCAGACTTCAATCCCTATGGTCAAAATTACTACACTGTGAATCCAAGTCCCACCAACAGTCAAACAGGCAACTGATTGCTCCTCCCTGGAAAACACACCCTTGCATGGGTCGTCCTGGGACTCCTCTTCAAACTGAACAAGTGTAGATGGGCTGAGGGGGTGGTGGCAATAGGAGAAGGTGACTCTGCCTTAATTACCTCAGATCAATGACATAATGATTCAAGGGGTGGTGTTTGTGCTAAAGCCAAGGTGGACAAATAAGTGAACCAACTAAAGAAAGGCTGTAAGAAATGGAACCTAAGCCAGGAACCATGGCAAGATCAATGATTCTATTTAAATTGGGGAGGGGGCACTCACTACCTCCTCACCCTATGGTTCTGCACCCTTGTTTGTCCATAACACTTGAGGAAAGATGTTGAGAGCTATGGTGGTGCAGCAGGGATCAAGATAAGTTTTAATTTGTTCAGGCCTTGTTGTTTTGAGTACTTCATTAGAGGTAGTAGAGTGGAGATGGGCATATCAAACATTTGTTGTAGGAAAGGTCACTTTATGAGGAGACTAGTTTATGCAAGGTGCACTTTCAAGAAGACTGAAGGAGTACTGCTGTTTAGAGATACATCAAATACAGGGGCAATTAATATGTCACAGGCTTTCAGGCATTTAGGAAATAGATGATCTGTCCCTAGTCTCCCCTGATTTGGTACTTTCTTTAGCAGTTTGTTGATCATTCCTAGGATGATTAGATGAAAGGTAAAAAAGGTTCAAAAATAAAAAATATATATAAAGACTTCCCTGATGGCAGGTTATTTAGATAGGAGAAGAGGAATGTTAGTTAGGGAAGTGCCATAAAATCTCAAGAAACAGCTTATGTCGTTGTTATGTGTTCTTCTCAATATTAGGCTTATCTTGAGTGATGTTTACCTTATGTGATAGGAAGCTTCTAACTTTTTAAGAGTTTTGAAGAGTGAGACATGTCTGCTCTAAAGCTATCCTTACCTGAGATTTGGCCTAGACAGTGCTTTGATCTTTGAAGAGTGATATTTATATATTCTTCAGCTATCTGGATTTTAGCTTTGGGCTAGTTAGTACTTTGATCTAATAAGCATGGTATTAAGGTCAGATTATTTCTTAACATCATTTTAATATAAGGTCTCCTAGCAGGAAACAAGTACGTTTAGAACTTAACTTGACCAATACTAGATATCAGTTGATTAACATCTTCTGCAGATGTACATGGTGGCTTTTTGTGCCCTTCTAGCAAACATTTACAAATTATCCTTTGGGATAATCATTTGTCAGAGTGGGAGAGATGGTAACTAAGGAGGCAAGAGTGATTTATTTTACATATTGTTTAATAGGACACCCCTCCGATTTGTTACATGGTCATTACATTTGAAATGTTTGTTACTTTTGTCTAATCAAAGGAAATACAGGTGTCAGGTTTTAGCCATGGTGCAGGAGGGGCTATAATGTCAAAATTATGTTTGACATCCTATGCCACTATGGGGTACATTTTGTTATAGATACTCTAAATAGTGATGCTGTTTCATTGACTTAAGTAACTTAAGTATATGTTTGATATTTATCTAGATTAGCGTGGACATCATCAGACAAAATTAGAGAGGGTAAATATGTGTGTCAAACAGGGTTTATTGTGTTTATTTACTATAAGGTGATAATTAAGGTGTTTAATTTATGCTTCAAGTTTGGATATATGGAAAATAATACATTTTGTTTTAACACACCAAGGTATATATGTTGCTGAATTTATTGCATAGCAAAGTAGAGAGGCCCTGAGAGAGTTATAGAATATAATCTACTGGTTACGATGAAGAAAATCACAGTAGAGGGGAAAATAAGAATAAGTAAAATGTTACCTTTGCCACAAACATTTAAGTTGTGTTTTCTTATAGCATAGTCATGTTCATAAATCTGTTGACTAAATTTCCTCTCCATCACAACTTAAATAATGCCTTAGCTAAACAACTTAGAGCATCGGTTTACATTTTTAGTCATTGATCAAGTTGAAATTAATGACAAAAAAAACATGAGGGCTACTTTTAGAATTTAAGGAACTTAGATGGCAAATCTGTTTGCAGGCTGACAGTTGGATGGGGATAAATGAGCGTAGCTCTATTACCCCAGTGCTAAAGTTAAAAGCATTGGAGAGAAAAAACTTTAGCACATTATAGTCAGTATATTTTATACATAAGTTTTTAGTAATGCTCTTTCTTTATTTTATTTTAATTAAGCTTTTTCCATTGGAAAGCACACACACATACACATCTACAATTCTTTGAGTTTCATTATGTATGTGGTATCTTTTAGGCAGGCCATGGTTGTGGGTTCATTGATTGATTTGTACTGTCTTCATCCAATGATTTGAACTATTTGAGTATATAAGGAAGTGATGTAAAGAACATGGTACCTGATGAAGTCTAATACTTTATTAAATGAAAGCACCTACCAGTTATTTTATTAGTGTTTTTATCACTTAATAAAAGGATTTTATTGTTCCACTGCTTCCTTCGATCATTCTGGGAGTGTGTCAGGGAGATTAGTTCACTACTTTGTTTTTTATTCAATTTGTATTCTGTATTATGTCTGTTTTATTTTGATTTTGGAGCTTTTCTCCCCAGGGCTCTACTGAAAATGAGATCACTCTGGCCCAGTGGACCTCCCAGTAAACAAATGCAAATGAAATAAAATAAAATATGAAGTATAATGTTTGTCAATGTTAATTTGTTATTACAGTTTGATTACTTTTGAATAAATGTAAATTTGCTTGTGTCAAGTGAAAATTCAATAAAGGTGTTTAAAAAAAGTACTATTAACAGCAAAAAGGTGTGGCCAGTACCTACGCTAATATTGTTATGAATGTATGGGAGCGAGAATATGTACTATCAGATTTCTTGGACATAAGTTTTGGAGATTATTGCTAGGAACCAAATGGTACGAGTAGCTTGATTGAATACAACAGATGGCCATATGAGTATACAAATGGAACATATGGCCAGTAACTTTGTATCTAGAGGCTACAACGAAGAGGGAGTAGCAGCTATTAGGCGAGAAATTCAGCAAAAGAGACATCTTGAGATTAGACCTACCTTTTCTCAAAGAAATAGGTCATCACAAGTGCAGGATTATAACATAAATTTTAAGTCTAAATGTAGATGTGTATTAACTTATAATAGGAATACTTCTATAATTACACATTATTAAGAAATATTGACCAATTTTACAACAATTACCTCAATTCAAAGGCATGGCAAGTGGATAGCTTAGGCTTGCATTTAAAAGATCTAATAATTTGAAGAACGTATTGCGCTATAAAAAACAAATACAAACTTTAAGTCACACTAGCAGTGTAAATAATAAATGCCAATATTGTGTGTGTGTTTGTGTGTGTGTGTGTGTGTGTGTGTGTGTGTGTATATATATATATATATATATATATATATATATATATATATATATATATATATATACACACATATACATGGGTCTAGGACTGTTAAGAAAAGGTCATTTCACCGAAACCAAAATGGGGGAGTACACTTTTACAAAAGTGCGTTTTCACCGAATATGCACTTTCGCTAGTGAGCGCAAAAAAAAAAAAAAAACATGACAGAATGGCTGTTGCTGAGATCATGGTACAGTGGGGATAAGGGAATATTCCCTTTTCCCCACTGTAGTGCAATCTCAGAGTGAGAATATAAAATGGGGGATGGGGACACAGCCTCCCACATGGGGGGTGCAGAGGAGGCTTGCCCCCCTACATAAATGTGTTTACTGTTTTTTTTTTAAATGTTGTGTTTTTTTTGTTTTGTTTTTTTTTTTTGCACACTTTCGCAATAGTGCTTTTTCAGTGAAAAAGCACTTTTGTGGAAGTGTGCTTGACCGTTTCTGAAATATGTCATCAGTAATTAGCCCTAGATCCATATATGTATATATATATATATATATATATATATATATATATATACACACACACACACACACACACACACACACAAATTTATTAAACACCCAGTAAATAAGGAACATTTTTATTTAAAGGCATATGGTACTTGTGATACTAGGAATTTAGTTTATATAGCTCTCTGTCAAAAATGTGATGTATTCTATTAGGCAAAACTAATAAAAGTTAAAAGAACACATAGGTGACTACTTATCAGAAATATGAAGATCTATAGAAACAAGTGCCTTATTTAAATATATTAACAATATGGATAATACGCACTTCTTAAGTTTGTAACTTTAAATGTTATTTATGAATGCATAAGAGGTAGAGATTTACAGAATAAGACAGAGAAGGACAAAAGTAAATGGATTATCAGATTTCTGGGCGCAACATTATCCAGGCATAAATCAAACATGTAGCATTAAATCTATATTGAAGGACTTGAAGAATAAAGTTAGATGAATGTTTCTTTAAAAGTTTAGTTTGGCAATTTGTATCTATTAAATAATTTGTAGTCATGTGATTCTAAATCTAATGTTTATTATGCATGAGAATTAGTTTAATATATACATGGAAGGATTTTGTTTGATGTTATTTGCCTGATGAAGCTTTTTAGTGAAAGTATAACTTGCAACATTTTATTTGTTTTTTATCTATACTGCTGTTCATGGTTCCAGATAACTTTTTTTGTATTCAGGAGCACTTATAGACTATCTGGTTTTATTGTATTGGCATTACTTTTATTCTTTCTTTACTAAAGAGAAAGCCCACATGCAAATTAGTAGATTCTACAGGCAGAAGTTATGGATAAGAATTGTTTTGTCATTTCAGTGAGATATTAAGTGTATTCTATTTAAAGAGAGTATTTGGAGAGAATCATATGGTGATCACAAAGTCTCAACCTTATGATGAGCATGTGCAGGACCAGGATTGGTTAACATGTAGTTTAAGCAATGGTTTAAAACTATTGAGTTTATCTTGAGTGTTTTATTTGTGTGGGGATAATATTTCAGAGTTTAGCAATGTAGTGGGAGTAGAGTGTGTCTCCTGCAACATTGTTTGACTTATTTGTGAGTAGTAAGATTTTTTTACTAGAACAGAGGTCCCTTGCTGGACGGTAGTGCAGTAATATGTTTTGTAGTTTGTAGTGCACAGCATTTATCTGGATGATGAATGAGTTTGTGTGCTGTAGTTAGTTGTGAATATGTTAAATAGTTGTGTAGTTCAAGCCAGTTTAATTGCTTTAAGTTATGACAATTGCGGGTCCTATGAGAAAGACTGGAGGCAAATTAAGCTATTTAATTGTAGCAGGAGGCAAGTTTCTTTCTCTGAGTATTGTTTGTTAGGATAGGAGCGGCATATAAGGGAGTTGACAATAAGAAGGTAGTGGCTACAGTTTGTATTGCAGTATGTGTAAGGAATCCATTGATCCTATAAAGGGAGCCCAGTCTCTGGTGTGTAGATGT